>NC_142443.1:50840147-50991029 GCF_059453495.1 Arachis ipaensis
TTAGCTTATACAGATAAAAATTTGAAAGAGGAAAACACAACTACAGATATTCCTTACGAGCTAGGAGCTTGTTCTCCTGTTTCTAGCATATCCACAAGTGCAAAATCAAGTATCCTTGGTCTGAACGGAGTGTTGTATTTATAGAACGAGTCATACTTGAGCATATCTTCCAGATATTTTGCCTATTTATATAGAAAAAATTAAATAAAGGACGATATTTGAAACCTAAAAAATGTCATAAAAATGAAAATGGGGAAAGTTAATTTACCAGCTTTACTATACTCGATCTCTTTTGCTCTTTATCTGAAGCAATCGATAGGGAGTCTAGCAGAATTGTTTGATGATTGCACAAATCAAAAACAACCAGATACCAATGTGTGTTGTTCTCGTTGACAGGTAAAAAAATTTAGTACCAACTTTCACGTATTAGAATATTACTAGATACAATTTTTTTTAAAAAAATAAAAGGTATAGATCAGTTCATAAAGATAAATGCCATTAAATAATTAAAAAATTAAAAATACAATAAATCATATACCTTTTTTAGACCTTCATCAACTTTTCCCATAAATTCTTTTTTATAATATTTCAACAGAACTTCAATTCTGGTATCACATTGCAGTATGAATTGCTGAATTTAATAGTTAGGGGCTAAGTCAGTGACACCAATTAAGTAATAAGATAAAATAAATAAAAATGGTAACAAGCCTGAAAAACACATTGTGTACCAAAAACACAGCTGGCAAATACCAGTGTGTTTGACATCCTATTTCTTTCTCTTGCATGGTTAGCATAGTAGCCACCAAATCCAACACCTATGTGGTAAATAATAAATTTATTAGGAATTAAAAGTATGCTAGAGATAGCAGTATAATTATGCACTTACATCCCCATGCACCCACTCCTTGGGAATTAATGACTTGAAATTGCCACGAGTTCTGCTAAATTTGTTTGTTGTCGCCAATACCTCATCACTACAAATACGAATCACATTAATATTGTACTATTTTTAAAATTTTTTGGTAGATAGATAATGAGATATTTAACCTTCTTTTATTTGGTGCAAACACATAGGTTGCCATTTTAATATCTAAGTCATCCAAATCCATGTATGTAGAGGCTTAAATAAAATCGGGATCCACTGCAAAAAATTGGTGAGATCACTAAGTTATGTAACCGTAGATGAATGATGCGAATGCTTGTGAAATGAGAACTTACAGATGGCCATTCAATTCTCTGTTTATTGTGCTCGATTTTTTTCTGGTTTAGGGTAGGCATGCTAATAGAATATCTACTTGGTGTACTCTTTTTTAAGAGTGCCTTTTGCTCCTCAGTTAGAGATTTGTGTGAGGTCCCTGGTGGAATTTTTTTATTTTTTGAAAATTTTCCTTTAATGGAGGTAGCATTCATACCAACCTTATTTTCAGACAATTCTTCTTCTGACTGTAGATATCTTCTTATCGCGTACACTTGTCTGTTTTGATGCTTTTTTATTTGTACCAGAGTCAGACTGATGATGCTGTGGAGACTTTAGCAGTTTAAGAATTTCATCTGTATCTCTTGGATTAGTAGATTGAAAAGGATATAAGAGAGTAGGAGGCTGAAAATTTGTGACAGTTGGACCTACAATAAATGATGGTGGGAATATGTTGTATAGTGATGGATGCATGGTTGTCGGAGATTGGTTAGAATATGCTGCAGCAGTATAAAAACCGTGGTACATAGAATAGAAAAATTGGGGTATGTGAGGTATATGGTTGAAGTACGGATAATGTAAGAGTTGGTTAAGAATAGCACTAATGCTAACCTCTCTTGTGTCTCTTTTGTTCTAGCTACCTGGAGGTGATTCGGATGATTCTCGCTTACCCATGTCAAGCACTCAAGCATATATGTAACACAATTAGAATTATATAATGTGAATATAATTTGCTAATGACATGTTAAAATATGTTTTTATATATAGTTCAAATTTTTATTTGTTCCTATTTTATTTTTGAGAAACTATCTTTTAAAAAAAATTTCTTATTTTATATTCATATCATATCATATAATTATAAGGTATGTGCATTGTTACTGCCTGTAATTCAAAAAAATTTACTATTTAAAGTAGATATTATTTTTATTTAAAAATTATTGAAAGTAGATATTATTTTTATAAGTTAATATTAATCTTCGTAATAATAAATTTATAATTTTTAATAATATATATATATATATATATATTACTTTTTAAAGTTGCATATTATGTAAAAATTATTTTTTTTTATTTAGATATTTATCATCGTAAATATTGTTATTCAAATTTACGTGTAGTAAAAACATAATTTTTATAATAAATAAATATTTTATATAACATATATAATTGGAAATTTATTTTAAATATCTAAAAATTATTTATGGTCAAGTTTAGATGAAATATATAATTTATTTAAAAATAAAATTTGTGTGATTCATTTTGATTATAACACTAATAAGATTGTTACTAATTGATTGAATTTATATTCACTACTAGAAAACTAGCTATTACAGACGGATATTTCCGACGGATTTTATCCCACTGAAATACAGACGGAATTTCAGAGGGATTTTTTTGTCGGAAAACAAAAAAAAATAGATTAACATAAATTACAGACGGAAAAGAAAATCCGTCTATAATTCCGTCAGAAAAATTAATTTTTTTTTCCGTGGAATGGTTACAGACGGATTTTCCGTCTGTAATTATGCAGACGAAACGCGCGTTTTATTAAATTATTACAGACGGAAAATCCGTCTGTAATTTAAGTTAAATCCGTCGGAAATATTGAAAACCCAGTTGAAGACTAACCCATTCACTCGCCATTCACACCATTCACTCCATTCACTCGCCAACTTCGCCCTGCACCCCGCCGCCCACAGCCACCGCAGTCTCTGCCGTCACTGCAGCCACGCAGCCCCCGCATGAGCCCTCGCAGCTCCCCGCAACCCCTACAGCCTCGCAGCCCCTCAGCGGCGCAGCCACCGCAGCCGCTACACAGACACAGCCTCCACCGCCACCGTAGAAGATCCGTCGCCGTCGGATTCCGAGCTTCTTTTCGTTCCAGATCAGCGCTTTCTTTGTCAGATTCCCTTCGCGCAACTGGTAGATCGCAAACCCTAACTTTTCTATTCGTTTGTATTTTGTATTTTTCTTCAGATGACGCTTCTTTTGCTCGTTACTCTCTCTCTCGAGGTTGTTGATTCTGATGTTGTAAGATCAACCATCCGGTTCTCGAGGTTGTCTTCTGCACTTGTTGAAGCTGTTAGCTCTCCCTCACTTGGAAGATTCCTCGGTTGTAAGTGTCCATTTCCCTCAATCGGATGAATCTCAGCAATCTCTATGTTCTGTGTTTTTCCTCAGCATGCTCTTAATAAGTTGTTTCCTGTTGCATGCAAGTTGGCTTTCAAATGTTATCATTATAATGAAAAGACTTGCTTGGCTTGAATGATTTCATATTCTCTTTAATGAAAAATATTTAAATAATTGATCAAAAGTTCATGATATTAATTATCATTACAAGTTACAACAGTGTGACTGATACTGGTTTGAAGTACTTACAGTGTGAAAGAATATATAATTGGCAATGTTAATTTTATTAATAAGTCCACCCATGTCCTGTTTCATTCATTTAATCTCAAGTGTCACACATTTTCTTCAATTAGCTCTGCCCATTTCACCATAATATTGTGAACAGCTCCTTTTTCTCCAGTGTTGGATTTGGAGTATATGTATACTTATTACTGAGTGAATCACAAAATGCCTAGCTGGGTTTTGCTGTTCATTTTGATCATGCTTAGGTGTGTTTATGTGTGCTTATATGGTTTCATGGTTTTTTTGTCTTTTAAATATCAATTTGAGGATCCATCAAATATCAATTTCTGCAGTTTTCAGTGTGACAACAGGGGATTATACATGTATATCTACGTTTGTTAAGAATGAATATTATCATATAAAAAAAAGAGTAATCATATATTTTTCAATATTTTATTCTTTTATGTTATCTTTTGAGTGGCTTTCTCAAATATGAACCATACAAATATCTAATTTGCTCCCAAACAGATTGTTCTGCCCTTCAATTACTCCTTTTGTTCTTAGAAGAAAATAAAGATAACTCTGGATAAACTAATCATGGCTTTACCTTATTCATTTGCTACTACTACTAAATCTTCAGTTTTTTCAAAGCTTCACAACACTTCTTTCTTCCAACACAATCAACTACAAAGAGCAAATGTTGGAAGGTACTTCAAACTCTTTCATTCATCTCTGCTTCTTTTAACTATTAATTTTCTCTTTTTATTTTTTATTTCTATGAATTGTCCAGACAAACTTTAGTTAATGATATTAGTTGGATAAAACTCTTTCTAGTGATACTGAGTAATTTGAAACATATATTGAAAATAAAGCTTGTCAGAGTTTGTAGTTTAAGTTGGAGAAACAAGTAGTTAGAGTTGATGAACTGGCAGTGTAACAATTGTGAAATAATAGCAAATGTGGACATGTGATGGCTTGAGAAACACTTTTTGCACCTGCTGTCTAATTTTTAAGTTTATGCTAGATTAGAACTTATTCTGTGATTTGGGGCCTCTATAGGTTGAGCTGTCTAATTCTGTTGAAGCTGTTAGCTCTCCCTCACTTGGAAGATTCCTCGGCTGTAAGTGTCCATTTCTCTCAATCAAATGAATCCTTTTCAAATAATTTGGTGATGTTGTGTCTTTGTCCCTCTGGTCCTTGGCTGTAAGTGTCCATTCATTCTTCACAAAGATAGTATGTTATGTACTACCCATCACTCCTTCTTATCTTGGTAAGATTTTAAAGGTACATGCATGGAAAATTCTGTTTTCCTTGTGTTTTTGAATTGACACCATTTATTCTTATCTTCTTTTAAAGATGTGTCAACTACTATGGTTGTAAAGCCTGGCCCTGTACTGGACTTCCTTTGTGAGAATTAGAATGTGAAACATCCAGATTTTATTGATTGGACCAAGGTGATATTGCTATCTTTATTTTAATTGTAACAAGGTTCTGATTTTTATGTTTATTGAACTGTGATGCTTTCTTTTTGTTTACTTTCAGGCAAAAAGTGTGCTGAAAAACCTCAGAATCAAGGTTAATAATTTTGAGTTCAAAATCAGTGGACTCAGTGATAATACTTGCAGGACTCAGAAGTAAGTAGTTATAAACAATATGGTTGCTTGCTTGTTGAAGGAAGTCTTAAAATTCTCTATTTGCTTAATCCATTTTCTTTGTATAGTTTGTTATAGAGATAAGAAGTTAGGATAGTTATAACAGAACTGATAACTTTTCTGCATACATTTAAAATATTGTAAGGGATTTGTTTTAGCGTGTGAGAACTCATGAACTGCTAACAGTTCACTACTACTACATAAAAACAGTAGCTCAGTATAATGTGATGCATAATATTATTAGTAAAAAGAATATGCATTAATGGTGTCTTAAAAAAGGTTAAAATTTATCGTTTTATTCGTTTATACTGTATACAGTTGGAATTTAACATTATTCCATAAGAATAGCCGAATATATGTTTCTTAATACAGTTGTCAGTGTACAAAAATGTTAATAATGTTCACTTGTGAGTTGTGATTATAATTTTGATTTGATAATGTGGCTAAACTGGATACAATATATACGGTCTAATATAATGAAAGCTAGATATATATACATTATCAAAATAATAATCATTATAAGGGGATACTATATTTAGCTACCATTTGTAATAATAAGATATATATATCTAATAAGTTACCCTAGTTCTAATATGTACTTACTCCATTATTAGAGAACAAAAAATACTAAAATTTATTTACCATTCTGTAAAAGTTTGTAATAATCCTCCTGAATCATGTTTCTAGAGAATCTTTCTAAAAACAAAAAAGTTTCTGGATTCTTATATTTTTTCTTGTATATTTAATTTTTTCGAATTGGCATAGTTTTTGTTTTGATTTGTTGGGGTAAGAAAAATGTTTAATTCATTTTTATTGAAATTGACGTGTTGCGTAAGGGTGGTCAATATATAGACCATATCATTTAAATTTTAAAATAACATCCATAATCTATACTTTTTTTTTTTTAGAATAAAACTCTACATGCAAGCAAAATAAAAGCTTTTAACACATGAAAAAGCTTTTAACACATTTTCACTCTCTACTTTCATGTTTCATCATATCATCATTATTATTTTAATTTATTAATTTTATATAAAATTACGTTGGTGTCATAGTTGCCTTCTTTTTAAATAAATAAAAAAATTATATATTTACTACTTTACATAAAAATACAAATATTTATTATTTTATGTATTATTCTTTAATTTTGCAGCCACCTAATTTTGTAGCCACTATCTGTAAAATAAAAAAGAAAAACTTTTATTTGCAATCTTGTTAGAACAGTCAACAAAATTGAAATAGTAGAAAATATATTAACTTATTGATATTTATGTTAAAAATTTTGGTTCATTAATATTAAGAAATTATATCCTCAAATTTACTCAGCTGATAGGCAGAACTTAGTTTATATAATTGAAACACAAAGCCAAACACCCAAAGTGAGATGGGTTTTCTGCATAGATATAATTAAATCTCTTCTCCCTTCACTACATATATATCTCTTTCCTACATATATATCTCTTCTTCCTTCACTACATAAATTAATATATATTCGCTACCCTGTTTCAGGTGCTACCCTGTTATCAAGTTCATCTAACATTTTGTTAGATATCCTTTTATCTTATCATCACTACTCATATTTATGTTTGCTCAGAGATTTTTGGTCTAATCCCTTCAACTTTTTGCTTGGAGTTAAGGTTAGTGCAATTATTGTGTTATAAATTTCATTGATTTCTAGGGTATTGTATGATAAATGAAATAGTACTTGTGTTGTGTTGTTGCTTGTATTGCATTGAAAATATTGATATGATTAAATATTGATAGGATGTTATATGATAGATGAAATGTTGCTTGTGTTGGATGATTTATAGGTACTAAAAATATCGAATTCGTAAGAAATGTCTTGGCACCATCGAGTGTGGATGTATGATAGGTTGAATCCAACAAGAGGGGGTATTAAACCTGAGTTTTATGACAAGGTTGAGGAGTTTATAGAAACAATTAGTAAGTTAGATGTTGTGAAGTCGGAAGGAAAGTGTAGATGCCCATGCGTTAAGTGTAGATGCACAAATTATAAAGAGCTGAACATTATTAAGATGCATTTGTGGGAAAAGGGGTTTATGCCAAATTATTGGATTTGGACAGAACATGGAGAGATTGACGACATAGGGATTAATCAGACGGGATTCAATAATTGTGGGGAAGGTGGTTCAGGAAGTGGTGCAAATGTAGAAGAATGTGATATGTATGACATTAGCTGGGAAGACAACTCCAGAAGGTATCATGAAATGGTTTTCGATTCTGTTGGTCCAGAGGATCCTCATGTAGAGGCTAAAAATTTTTTTGATCTTCTTGAGGCAGCTCAAAAGCCTTTGTGGGAAGGTTGTGTGCACTCTCAACTATCGATAGCTGTTAGAATGCTATGCATTAAGGCCGAGGGAAACCAATCACAGGAGTCATTTAAGCAGTGGGCCACCTTAATTAGGAAAATTGCTCCTGAGGGTAGTGCCATACCTAGGGATTACTATGAGGCTAAGAAGTTAGTGCAAAAGCTTGGATTGAAGGCAATCAAAATAGATTGTTGCTCAAACAATTGCATGTTGTATCGAAAAGACGATGCTGCTCTAACTAGTTGCAAGTTTTGTGAAGCACCTAGATTCAAGCCTATTTCCGATGGTGGTTGTAAGTCCAAGAGAGTTCCTGTCAGACGGATGCACTACCTACCCTTAATCCCTAGACTTCGAAGGCTTTATGCATCAATGAGTTCAGCTCCGCACATGACGTGGCATATAAAAAACCAACGTGATGATGGCGTGATGACCCATCCGTCACATGGGGAGGCATGGAAAAGCTTTGACCGTATCCACTCTGATTTTGCTTTGGAGCCTAGAAACATTAGGTTAGGTCTTTGCTCTGATGGGTTTACCCCAAATATCCAATTTAGCAAGCCTTATTCTTGTTGGCCCGTAATTGTAATTCCATACAATCTACCTCCTGGAATGTGTATGAAAGATCCTTATTTGTTCTTGACTTGCTTAATACCTGGTCCTAATAACCCTAAAGCCAACATTGATGTATTCTTGGGACCCTTGATTGACGAATTAAATGAGTTGTGGAATCCTGGTGTTTTGACGTATGATATTGTAGAAAAAAAGAATTTCGTCTTAAAGGCAGCATTGATGTGGACTATCAATGATTTCCCGGCTTATGGGATGTTGTCTGGGTGGATGACACAAGGAAGATTATCATGTCCTATTTGCATGGAGGATACCAAGTCTTTTACACTATCACATGGAGGCAAGGCATCATGGTTTGATTGTCATCGGAGGTTTTTGCCGACAAACCACCCTTATAGGCGCAATAAGAATGACTTCAGGAAGAATAAAATAGAAAGTGAAGAGGCTCCTACCAGATTAAGTGGTTTGGAGATTTGGCAAAGGGTTAAAGGACTTGGGAAGATATCAGATAATGGAAAGTGGATCAAATCGCGAGAGTATGGTATTACTCACAATTGGACTAAGCAAAGTGTGTTTTGGGAGTTACCTTATTGGAAGGATAACCTGGTTCGTCACTGTCTTGATGTAATGCACATAGAGAAGAATGTGCTTGATAACATAATGAATACTGTTATGGACACTGATAGAACTAAAGACAATGAAAAGGCTAGGTTAGACCTGGCTGAACTGTGCAAGCGTCCAGATTTACATTTGCGGCATGTCGGTGATAATTGTTGGTCCAAACCTAAGGCAGCTTATACTTTAACTTTTGAACAACAACAAGACGTGTATAGGTGGGTGCAACAACTTAGATTTCCAGATGGTTATGCATCTAACCTTGCTAGATGTGTAAGTCTTTCCCAAGGGAGGTTTATTGGTATGAAGAGCCATGATTGTCACATTTTTATGCAGTGCTTGCTTCCAACTGCATTCAGAGAACTACCTACAAATATATGGAAACCTCTTACCGAGTTAAGCCAATTTTTCAAAGACTTGTGTTCAACCACTCTCAAGGTTCATGATTTAGAGGTTATGGAGCAGAATATTCCCATTATCCTTTGCAAGTTAGAAAGGATATTTCCCCCAGGATTCTTTAATGTGATGGAGCATTTGCCAATTCATCTAGCATATGAGGCACGTGTGTGTGGACCTGTCCAATATAGGTGGATGTATCCGTTTGAACGGGTGATAGGAGCATTCAAGCGAACAGTAAAAAATAGAGCAAGGGTTGAAGGTTCGATTTGTGAGGCTTTCTTGGCAAAGGAGACTTCAAGTTTTGTTTCTTTCTACTTTGAACCACATATCTTATCGAGGCGAACCCGTGTGGGAAGAAATGATGACGGCGAAGACACAATTAAAGCCTCTTTATCAATATTTAATAGACCTGGTCGCAAGGTTGGTAAAGCTAAAGATCATTGGTTAGATGAACGAGACAAGGCCGCAGCTCATTTGCATATTCTACTCAATGAAAGCAAAGTTAGCCCTTTCTACATGTAAGTGCCCAAATCTTTTATTAAACAGTTAATTACACTTTTTCTACTAACGAATCCCATAGCTTATAAACTCTAGTCCTACTTTCATCAAGGTTTTGGAAAGAAACTTGTCCTGGAGAAAGCGATGACCGATTTCCCCCTTGGTTTGCATCATATGTAAGTGCATAAATTCGTATCATTTATTGTAAAGGTTTCTAACTAAAGATTTGAATCACATATCTTATAATTTGTTGCATGTTTCTAACTAGGTTCAAAATCAATGTAATGAAATTGTTGATCCTGGTTTGCAATCACTTTCTTGGGGTCCTTCAAACAAAGCAACAAGTTATCCAATTTATAAAGTAAATGGATATACATTTCATACCCTTGCAAGGTCAAAAGGAAAAAAAACCGATAACACCGGTGTGTTTGTTAAAGGTGATATAGGCAGCGGGGAAAGTGATTGGTTTGGAGTATTAGAAGATATACTCGAGCTTGAATACACTGGTAGTGACTATAATCGAGTTGTTTTATTCAAATGTCAATGGTATGATCCAAGTCGTCCAAATGGAACACGTATTCATAATGACTACAAAATAACTGAAGTCAACCATAGTAAAAGATATCGCCACTATGATCCTTTCATTGTCGCCCAAAAAGCTAAACAAGTTTACTTCTTACCTTATCCTGGAAATTGCAAGTCTATGTGGCGTGTTGTTGTAAACACTAAACCAAGAGGTCGAATTGAAATCAATCATGTACATGTAGAGGAGGATGGGGAAGAGAATGATGTAGCTTATCAAGCGGATGAGAGCAATCCTTCTAGGATTTCTGACACCGAGCCTCCTATCAGTCTTAAGTCTCCATTTGGAGAGGACCGCATTGTTGAATTGTCCATCGGCTCTAGTTCTGGGGCTAATAAAAATGAAGATGATGATGTTGCAGACTTTGATGATGATATTGATTTTTAATAGGGTAATCATTTTTAGCTTGTATTGTTTTAGCTTATATATATTGTTCTTTACATACATTGTTCTTAATATTTAGCTTATATATATTGTTCTTTACATATGTTGTCATGTAACTTAATCTAGTTGTCTTAAAAATTCAATATATTTAAAGCATAACTCTGTCCCACACTCATTAAGCTGACATGTCTAAAGCACCACTGGAATTTTTTTCTTGTCCTTTTTCTGATATTTAGGAAGCTTCATATTCTTTCTTATTGTTTTTAATCTCTTTCTTACAGTTTGGTTTGAAGATTGAATCTCTCTCTTTGTTGCAGTGGCAGTAGTGAAGGAAATTCATTGAATCTCTCTCTCTGTTTTTAATCTCTGCTGCCTTACTTGGTAATCCATTGACGAAAAATCCCAATATTGTAAGTTCCCATTTCTCAAAGTTCCTTGCTTTTTTCCTCTTTAGAGTTTAGATGTTACAGGTATCAAGTGTTTGTGAAATTAAGACATCAATTTTTTTCTCTTTCCTCTTCGACTCAGCATTTTTTTTGTGCAGTTTGGAGGCCTTCTAACTACTGGCATTTTGGCTTTCTCTGGAACGTATGTCATTTCTCTAGCTCTCAATGGATACATATGCCGTGTGAATGTGATCCTTTTTATGCTTATTTTGTAGTGTGATTGAAAGATATTCAGATGTTAATGACTTAAATGTTATGTATCATTTCCTATGGAAAAAAAAATAAATAAAAGAAAGACTGTCAAAAATAATAATAAATAAAATAAAATAAAGGGCTAGCCTAGTGAAAAAAAGGTGCCATCTTAACAGTTCTTTCCTTCTTTGGAATGTATCTGCTGATGACATTGTGGTTGCTTACTACTAAGCCACAAAGATTCCAAGGTTTAAAGAAAGTATAAGCAACATAACCAGTTAATTTCAGGGCATTGTTTAAGGTTCTTGCTTTTTCGATTGATGATAACTGTCAATCAGATTTGATCCATTTTAACTGGCTTTCTTGTTAAGCCTCATAATGGGTTAAGTTATTTAAACTAACAAAAATTTCTTGTAGTAAAGTTAAGTTATTACTCTACGGATTGAATTTCAAAATTTTGTTAAGGCATTCACAATTTCTGACTTATGATATCTTATCGAAATGATTATGTTTACATCTTTAATGGGAAAATAGAATATTTTACACAATATAGGCCTGCAAAAAAAATCTATCTAATTTGATAAGCAGCAGATTGGTAGATTGCTGATCAATTATGAAGTGGGTTTGCTTGATTCTCTTTTTTGTTTGCTTGATTTCTGTACCCATCCATCTGCTCTGCACCCTCTCTAAACAAGTGTATCTATGCTCTGCACCCTCTCTATGCTTAATATTTTTACTTAATAGTCCTTGAATATATATGTAGGTCATGGCTCCTCGGGTCAAGGGTAAAGGTGTCAAGGGTCATAGAAGTTCTCACACCACTACCGCAGCCGCTATTTCAACCACCTCCACCTCTTCTGGGACTTCGGTTGTGCCAGATTTTCAGTCAGGATCACTTAGCCAGCAACCGTATTTGATGGTACCTAATCCAGGCTACACGGGTCTTCCTCCACCAAGTTGGCCTACTCCAGGATGTATGGGTCCCCCTCCTCCACCCCCTCCTCCAATTTCGATTCCTCCTCCGCTTCGCAATTCCAATCTATTAGTTGATTCAGAGACACCTGGAAGCTCTAGTACATCTCCTCCATCAGAGACTGCATCGGTTCCTAATAGTGTCACAAAAGAAAGATTGGTTCCCGATGGAAAAACAAGGTAAAATTTGGATCTCTCTATAATTAAAATAGCAGCTTCTAGTGGATTTCCCATATTGCATTACCTATTTCTCTTATTACTCTTCTACACAATTTTTACATACTGCATTACCTATTCCTCTTATTACTTTTTCAGCAAGCAATACTAATCACTCTTCTTCTTTTACTACTCCTAATCTAAATGTGTTTACTACTATATTTTAATTTCAAATTAAAGTGCTAATGACTTAAAACTATTTTTTTTAGTTTCCTAACTTGTCAATTCTTTATGAAATTATCAGTTGGTTACCTTTCCCTCCTGGTTCTCAGAAGATTACAGAGATCATCAAGAAACGATATGATAAACCGTACAAAAAGTTTGGAGATGTCCCTCTTCCGACAAAGAAGCTTTGGTTTAAGGAGTGGAAGGTAAAAGTGTTGGATTGAATAAAATTATTTTGGATTGAATATTGTTCATGTGATTTGAATCTTATAAGTAGCAACTTGATGAGTATGTGCAGAGCCACTTTCTTATTGATGATGATGATGATGAGTTTTTCTGGAGGACTTTCAAGTATAGGACAAGTAAGCGATTTAGCCAAATGATGTCAGATATCCGTGAGGGTGTGGATACAACCCACGAATGGCTAATTCCTGCTTACAAAAAGGTGTTGGAAAGGTATTGGGAAACAGATGAGAAATGGAAAAATATAAGAAAAAAAGCAAGAGAGAATCGAGCGTCACTCTTAGGTGGTTCTGTCCATTGCGGTGGTTCTATTCCATTGAGCTCAACTATAGAGAGGATGGTAACATAATTTAAGTGGCTTTAGATCTTATTTAATAGACATCTATTTATGTAAAATTTTTCTTATTTTGTATTTTATGTGGAACAGAAGAAGCAGTTGGGCCGTACACCAACCCACGAGGAGGTCTTCAAAGAAACCCACACACTTAAAAGTGACAAGTCTAAATGGGTGGACAAGCGCTCTCAAGACACTCATGTGAGATATAGCACAAATACTCCTCCTATGTCAAAATTATTAACTAATTTCTAGCTGTCTGGCATTAACATTACTGTATTTAGTGGTCCTAACTATGTTCAACATTATTATTATTATTATTCAGCTTTGTGCTTTGTGATTTTATAGTTGGTTTCTTTTCTTCCAAGTTTCTGTAGTCTAAGCCCTTTGACACATCTCCTTATATAGGGTCTATTCAATTATTCACAATTTGATTCCATAGACCAACTTAAGAGATAATACAGTTCACCAATCTTAATCTTGTGTAGAAAGCATGTGAAGCATGCATTATTCTCTTGGAATATGGTAAGCTTGTCCCCATTACTCATCACCTAATGTGTATATAATATAATCCATGCTTCTTCAGAGATTGTCTCAAAATCATGAGGTTGGAACTGTGCAACATGGATTAAATTACTCATCTTTGCAAAGTTAAGATCCACATTTTGTGATATGAAGAATGGTTTAATGTGACAGATAAGTTTGTTGAGAATAAGAAAACATACTGATGAGCAGATTAGTAGCAGTAGAGTAATTTTTAAGTGTGTCCACGAATAACATGTAGTGTTCATGTCTCCCCTTCCTATTATCAGAATCTCCTTCATCATGTAGTATTAATCTTGTTTTTGCTTTTAGCATATCATAAAGAATGTTGATACTAATATTTAGCTCAATATTCTTGGGACTATTAAACTGTTCTTGCTGTTTGTTATATAAGATCATGGATGTTTGTGAAGATTTCTTGTGAAAATTCAGCCTCATTTTTGCTTGTGACTATTATTGGAGTTTTCTATTAAGTAATATGCATGGCTATTTGTCTTAATAATAATAATATAATTGATATAATCATTGTGCAACAGGAGAAGTTTATAAAAAAGTTGGCAGAAGTTCAGGCTCAACGTGCCGAGGCTCAAGCACAGGGAATGGAGCTACAACCAATTGATGAAGATTTGATTTGGGAGGAAGTGTGTGGTGGGCAAAAGAAGAATCGAGTTTATGGAAAAGGGTCATTCTTTTCTAGCTCTATCAAGTCTGGAACCACTTCTGCCAATTCTGTATCTGGAAGAGCACCAAGAAATCAAAATTTTGTTCCTGATTTGCAAGAACAGATTCATAATCTCAATGAAGAGCTTTTTCAGCGTGTTACTCAACAAACAGATGAGCGTATTAGTAAGTTGTTAGATACACGCTTGGCTCCTTTGGAAAAGACTCAAAAGAAATTAGAAAAGTTGGAACGGGCAATTGGAAAGGCCAAGAAGGAAAAGCTGAAACAGAAGAGATGGAATGAGGCTTATGTTAGCTATTATGAGAAGGTTAGAGCGTCAAGTAGTTCTAGTGCAGTTCCACTACCACCACCACCGCCGCCACCCTCAATGTCTTCGGATGAGGGCTATGATGATGATGAGGATGAAGATGACACTGAAGACTATAGCTGATAGTTTTAGTATGGTTGAACAATATACTAGGAATTATAGTTGATGATCAATACATTTTGTTTATGTTTTGAATTATATTGACTTGCTTGTTTATAATATTTTCTTTTAGTTTGATAATACGATGAATTTGTTTATGTTTTGAAATATTATAAATATTCAAATATAAATTAGATAAAAATTTGTATTAAATTTATATTTATTTTGTATGAAAATAAGTTTATTTTGTAATTAGAAAAAGTAAAAAAAAATCTATTTTACCTTACAGACGGATTTACAGACGGATTTTCTGTCTGTAATCATGATTTTCCAAAGCTTAAATTACAGACGGAAAATCCGTCTGAAAAAATCCGTCTGTAATCATGATTTTCCAAAGCTTAAATTACAGACGGAAAATCCGTCTGAAAATCCGTCTGTAATTACAGACGAAAAATCCGTCTGAAAATCCGCCTGTAATTACAGACGGAAAATCCGTCTGTAAGTTTGTCGCCGTCAAGAAATGGAGGGAGAATTTACAGAGGGAAAATCCGTCGGTAAATCGTAAAAATCCGTCAGTAATTTTCCGACGGAAAAAAATCCGTCGGTAAATAATTTCCGACGGGGCTTTTACAGAGGGACAAAATCCGTCGGTAATTTTGTCGGTAACCAAAAATCCGTCTGTAATAAAGACTAAATCCGTCTGTAAATCTGTCTGTATTAATCACTTTTCTAGTTGTGATTTAATATAGATTCACTTTAAATTTATATATAATGGCAGGTCTCTTTTATCATTTTTATATATTCTTTCTAAAACACTTAAAATTTTAAGTTGATTACAATGGTCAAAACATGTAAAAATAATCGGGTTGCTTCTGTAGAGGCAAGTTCTATGCCTAACATGAAGAATTATCAAGAACCAACAAAAAATTTGAACAGGCATATAATAATTATTATTTTTACTTATCTTATTTTATGAATTTGTTCTTAATATTTTTCTGTGATTCTTTGATGTAAACATATGTGTATATAGTATTATTCTATCATATAAAAAATATATAAAGTTATTGTTCTATAATTCTCAGCATACATGATATGAGTATTCTTTTTGGCAAAAATAAATAAATAAATAAATAAATAAAAGCAAAAAGGATTTAGGGTTTGCTCAAGCACTCCCTTCTCACTCCCCACGGTCATGAAGCTGGGCAAAAATAATATGAATGTTAAACTAAATCCAAACTCCACAATCGAGTTTCACACACAAAATCCTGTTAATGGTCTGTTCCTCTTCGGCTCTTCCCTCTTGGTGCTTCCTTACACATTCTTCATCGTATTCCTTTGGTTTCATTGTTGCTGACTCGTCATCACAGGTGTGGGCAACCGGCTTTCCTTCTTGATTCTGGGTCAGTGGATTAAGGATCTGAAAGCCGAGCTTGGTTTGCTTTGTGTCGCCAAGGTCACTGGTCTTTTCTAGGTTTACTTTGCTGGATTGCTTTCTTTCTGAGTTGATTTTGGTGGTTTATGGATTCTGACCTATTTCTTGTTCTGTGAAAAGGGGTTTTTGCTTTTGGGTTGGTTGAGTGTGTGTGTGGGGGGGGGGGGTTGCTCTGTTTTATCTTTATCTGGAGGTGAATCTTGGGTGCTGCCATTCTTTGATTGCTTTCTATGTATTCTTTTTCTCTTCATGTTATTCGGTTTAATACTTTGGATGTCTCTTTGGGGTGCTTTGTTGTTTATAAAGTTTTAGTTTTTATTAGAATTTACATGTCAATTAGAGTAATCTATAAGTTTTAGTTTTTATTTTCTATATTTTTACATCCGTACTTATTTTTTTCTTTATCGTTACAGTGAACAGCTGGAACAAGTGACTTTGGATTTATTAGCCAATTCAATTGGTCAATTGACTCAACTAGTTCAATCTATTGTTCAACATTTGAAAAATAATGTCAGCTCCCCCTCTAAAGTGTTTAAGGTCTTTGGTTCCGAATCTAATACTTTACTCAACAAGGTAGTGCATCGAGTAATCCTTTATTGCTATGCTCTATTGAAAAGGCAAAAACGGATTTGTCTATTGCTAAAAAAAAAGGAGAAAAACTCACTTGCTCCAAATACTATTCTTGGATTAGAGCTGCTTATTGTGAGTACTATGTAATAAGTAATTTAGTTTTATTATTATTATTATTATTATTATTATTATTATTATTATTATTATTATTATTATTATTATTATTATTATTATTATTATTATTATTATTATTATTATTATTATTATTATTATTATAGTAATAATTATTTTTTTATATTTAGTGGGTGCACGTATCTTTTAGACCAACAGTTTCGATGAGTTTGGACGATATTGAGCTTGCAATTACAGCATACTTGTATGGTGATATATTGGTAGATAAGTAAGTAGATTTAATAGGCATATCATTTTTTAACGGCGTTGTGAATTTTTTTAGCTATTTTTATTTACGTTAATTTATCTTTGGCAACGATGAGGAGGATATAGTGTTTTCAGATCATACAGCTCATAGAGATGTATTCAGGAGTTTGATTCCAGGCAAGCCAATTGTTTCTCTTGTGCTAGACTTAGTAGCAGATATGATGAAGATAGAGTTGACCAGAGAAAGTAGTTATTGGTTTTTACCTACAGTTTTTGCGGTAAGCATATCAGAGAAATAACACTAAAATAATGCTGGTATTTGTTATTTTTATTGTGCATATAAACAAGTGACAAAAATAATGCAGTTGTCAGAGAAGACAAAAATGGATCCCAACTGTCTGCCGTCTTGCATCACAGATATTTATTTGGGCAAAGTGGACTGCTTAAAAAGAGTAAGAATTGTTGCATACACCATATAACATAACTTAATGCTTGTTATTCAAGAAGTTTATATCATTTTTAAATTCAAAATAGCAAATATGGGTATGAAATAAATTTAATAACTAAAATGACTTTCTCTTGATTAGGTGTTTATCCCTGTATCTGAGACTATTGATGAAGGTCATCAACACTGGTACCTGGTAGTGATCGATCGTGTTAAAGGACACATCATTTTGCTAGACCCGTTGCCCACTGAGAAATAGTTCAAGCGAAAGAGGACAGCCTTGAAATTAGTAACTATATTTTATGTTTTCTTGTTAATTATCTAGATATATGACTAAAAAACCAAATTCTGACATAGACTTAAACAGGCCATTTTTTTAGACGAAGTAGTAGAAGACCGTCCATTCTATGACTTTGAGACTACTCCGAATCTGAATTCTTCACAATTTGAATTAGAAGAACCGGAGGGCCTTCCCACCCTCGAACATGGATCGTAAGATAATATTAATAGTAGTTATTGGTATGAAAGTTATGCATTATATAGCACTCTAATATATCTTGCTCGATATTTAGTAATGACGCGGGTGTGTGGGTTGCAAGTTGGATGATAGCTTGTTTTGAAGATGATCATTTTAATATAAAGGTAATATTATACATTATTTTTTATTCTCATTCTTTCTTTGATGTTTAGGTAGTTAAGCATTATGTGTAAATGTTAATGTTTTATTAGGTTGATGATGTGAGTCGAATGAAGATTGCAGTCTCACTCGTGTCGAAGAATCATAACATGATCGCGTATAGGGTCAAAAGAAAGGCCTCTGAAAATCTTAGAAAGCTGTATAATAATCACCATCTTGATTAATATGAATTCTCGGAAGATTAGACTTATAACATTCCCTTTTTCTATTTTTTGTGGGCATATAAACCTTCTTGTGACATACGCATTATAATTTGTTTACGTTTGTGTTCGTATTTGTTTGCCGGATTATTTAATGTCTCCATTTGACTAGAGATATAAGAAGCATTATTTTTAAAAGTGGGTTTTCTTGACCATCATTATTACTTTTACGTTTTATGATTTTTCTGCTAGTGGTGCTTATTATTATGCCATTTTGATATTATGATTGATTTGATCATAATTAGATGGATTCAGAATCAATACATGTTACCTAATATTAATATCTTTGATATATGCATTGAGCTCTATTGGGATTTGCAGTGAAGATTTTTTCTTTTACTTTTATTTTATCTTATTTATTTATTAGCTCTTTGGGATATTTCTTTGCATTTTGATCATCCCCTCTTGATGCGGGAGTTCTAGTGCAACTCTGGTTTTTCCTTTTTTCTGGGGTTTGAAGTGGAAGTGGGAGTTCGGGTGATTTGGATTATACCCAAGAGAAGGGACTGATTGATGTAGCTTTTGCTTAAATAATTAAAAGTTCATTTATGCTCAACTTTGAAGATGCTGCCTGATCAGAGAAAAAAGGTACTTACTCAGCTCATATGTGTATTTAGATTCACATGTATGTATCTTAATATGTTTTGGATTGGTTTTGACTTTAGAAAAGTCACATAATGCGATTGATGTGAATGTGATGCTATTGATATGTTTCTTTTCATGGAGTTTTGCGATTGATGTGAATGTGAATGAGATTGGATATTTTTCTTATAGATCTATGTACTTATATAGTGATATTATTGCTTTTTGTTAATGAATTGAACTTAACTTTTTTTCTTATTATACATCACAAATATTGTAATGAAGTCAAACTAATTTCCATTCTAAGATTCGAACTAGCCCTGCTTAAGCATTTCCTTTGGATGGTAAATGACTAGTTTTGTTTATCAGTTTATAAGAGTTTGATGAAGCTAATCTGGTTTAAATTCTACTGATGTAATTCAACTTGTGAAATGCCTTTTATCTGTAGCCTAAACCTCTGAAGAATTTGAATGGATTAATCTATCAAATTTGTGGTGAAACTGTTGGATTAACAGACATCGGCGATGTCTTTGTTGCTTGCAATGAGTGTGCATTTCTAGTTTGTCGTCCTTGTTATGAATACGAGTGAAAGGATATACCAGTGTTGCCTCCAGTACAAGACTAGATACAAAAGGCACAAAGGTAGTTCACTTTGTGCATATGTGTTTTTTTTTTCTGTTTTAGACTCTGATAATCCATTGTCTTAACTTTTAATTGAACTGAAAGAATCATCTTTGGATTTCAGGGAGTCCTCGAGTGGATGGAGATGAAGATGTGGATGATGTTGATGATTTGGCGAATGAGTTAAGTTATAGCCAAGGAAAGAGTCCTAATAATGCAATCTCTTAGAGTAGAGTATCATAAATTCATAACTCTTAATTCCATTGATAAATTCTTGGTTTCTGATTGATTATGTCACTCATGGAAGGTCTAGGCACAGCATGAAATGTTGCTAATGTGACAAAAGGATCAACTGGGGTGATATTTGGTCTCGGAACTGTTGGCCTTTCTGTAAGTGCAGGGAACAACTCTGTCTGTCTTAACTTTTCAGTTCTCAATTGGTTACTAATTATCATTTCCAAACTACAAGATAATTTATGAATTCTCCTTTAATTAGGTTGCATAAGGTGCAAAACTAAGGGGAGCATCTCGAATAATTGGCGTGGATAAGAATCCACAGAAGTGTGAAAAAGGTGCCAAAATTAGTCCTGAAATCGATCTGAATATTGTTTTTTCACCTAGCACAATCCTTGGTTCATTATTTGTTATTGTGTTTGTTGTTGCCGCAGCAAAAGCTTTTGGATTTACAGAAGTTGTTGACCCGAGTTCCTACCAAGAACCTATTGCTCAGGTTGTTGTTTATCTCATCTGAAAATATCCAATTTAACCTTTCAGATAATATATATATGGTCATATATCATATCAAATAGCTGCTACTAGGTTAAGACTTACATGTCTGTGAAACAAGTTTATTTGTAACAATCGTTTATATGTTGAAAATTTTCAGGTTATTAAGCGCATTACTGATGGCAGAGCAGATTTTTCTTTCGAATGTGTAGGTGACACTGACATGATAACCACTACATTGTAGTCCTGTTGTGATGTAATACTCATTGTAGCCCAAACTCTCCTTCAATGTTTTGTGCTATGATTTTACTTTAAAGCCAACCAAAATTCATTTATAAACTCTCATAGTTGAAATATTTTATGTTTATGGCACTGTAATCTTTGTTCTAATTTGAATAAAATAAAATAGGTGTTGAGGTTAAGCCAGGGGATTGTGTCAAAATAGATGAGTTGGAAGTAGCTAATGCCTACATCCACATCTCTCAGGTTCACTTCTTTTCATGCTTATTATTTTCTCGTGTTTTTTTGGAATAAATCTTCTAAAGCGTTTTCCCTCTCAAGTTGCACTAGGAGAGGCCTCAAAGAATGAGAAATCTAAGGAACCTATGGTTGTCTACCTCAAAGTTGGAGTGCAGAAGCTTGTTTTGGGAACTTTGAACAGGGAGAAAATCCCCCAAATACCCTTGGATTTGGTTCTTGACCAAGAGGCTGAGCTTTCCCACACTTGCCAGAGTGCCAGTGTCTATTTCTGAGGATATAGGGCTGATCGATATCCTTTACACCACTAGTATATGTTAATTTATTCGTTGTTTTTGAATTGGTCTTGGTCCCCTGTCATTAGAAAATTTTGAATATGAAAAGTGCAAGTTTCAATGATGTGTGTTGTTATTTGTGAATATTTTTTCCTTGACTTTTGATGTGTTCCCTGTGGCACTGATGAGGACGTACCTGGTGATTTTGGTTCTAATGACTATTCAGGTATAGCACAGACCTATCTCGTAAATTTGATGAATTGTTATTGATTTATGATTCACTTGCTCAAACATTGTTGCGTTGTTTGATTTGTACAGAGAGTGATGAGGAAGAGGCTGCATTGAATCTCAAAGATAAAGGTTGATAGTTCTGCTCAATCCAAAATGTACTATTTACTTGTGCATTCTATGATGTGAGTAACTAATTATTAATCTACATTCAGGAAAAGTTGAAACCAAGTCTGAAAAGGTAAAGATTGATGAACCAAAAATGGATGTGAGTGGTTCCCCAGCAAAGAAAGTCAATGTTGCTG
Organism: Arachis ipaensis; assembly: GCF_059453495.1. Lineage (NCBI taxonomy): Eukaryota > Viridiplantae > Streptophyta > Magnoliopsida > Fabales > Fabaceae > Arachis > Arachis ipaensis. The sequence goes on from NC_142443.1 coordinate 50,861,858, forward strand.
TTCCAAAGAAAGATGAAGAGGACGAGGACTCTGATGATGACGATGATGACGACAATGATGATGAGTCTAATGATTAGGATGAATCTGGAAGTGAGGTAACACAATGAGTTTGTTATCTACTCTCTGTTGCAATTACTTTTTAATTTTATTTAAAACTTAATGGAAAAATAAAAGCATTGCGCTTCTTTCAAGTATTAATTTTGTGGAAACCTTTATTGATAATTGTAGATGGATGCTGATACTGATGAGGACGAGAGTGATGAAGATGAAGAGACACCTGTGAAAAAGGTAACATTACTGTGTGGTCCTGTTTCCTCATATATTGTCTTGTGTATTATTATTATTTGACATTAAAAATTAAATGCATTGCTTTATGTCTTGAAGGTCGACCAGGGCAAGAAGAGACCAAATGTGTCTACAACAAAAACTATAGTTCCTGTTGCTAAGAAAGCTAAGAATGTAACTCCTGAAAAGTCTGGTGAGACTATTAGCTATCTTTACAATTCGATATTGCATAACTTCGTAGTGTTGTTGAGGAAAATAGTCGATATTGGGACATGTCATGCATGCTCACTTGATAGCATTCCAAGTGCACCATCATATTTAATGTACTTTGTGTTGTAGGTGGCAAGAAAATTGCACATGCACTAACCCCTCACCTCGTGAAAAAATGTGGAAATCCGAACAGCGCAGGGAAGTTCCAGTCACCTAAAACTGGTTCACAGCAGCAAAAAAAGGGTGGAAACAAGGGTGGTCGTTGATCATGAAGTTTCTAATATGTACTAATTTTTGCTTTATTGCATTGGAATATCGTAATCGGTGTAATGGTTAGGAGGTTTACTAAATTTTGTTTGCTAGAGGTGGCTACTAGTTCGATGAGTTGAGTTCTCAGAAATTTTGTTGGACAACTATTGTGTATTAGTTGAGTTAAAATATATTAATTATCTTTATTATTCAAATCTGAGCTACTCTCTAATGCTGAGAACGTCCATGGCACCACTTGTTTTGACTATTTTCTGTATGTCAGGTTACTTTTTACCCTTGATTTTCATAACTCAAACTACATGATTTCTATTTGTTTTCTTGGTATTTCTAAAGACATTGTTAAGGCTATTTTATGTATTGAACAATCAAAGATGCTTGCTGTGTCAGGATCAAAACTTCGTTTTAAATTTGAGCCTTAATGCTCTAATTGGGATTTGGGAACTCATCCTTCGTTGTTTAAAACGATATGAACTTGAGTCTCCGCTCATTTGCAAACGATATTTTGGGGATCGCATGGTCGTGAACCGAATTATACACCATTCAACTCCAATATTCTGAATACTCAAACTAAACTACGCAACAATGGCTAAATTCATATTTACGTAATTACGTTCATTGTCTTCCTTTGGTTCCCTCCTTCAATATCCTAGTTTTTTTTCCTTAAAATCTTTTCGTTTTGTAAACCACTCACATGGACTAATCTTCATGCATGGATGGGACTTGACCTTGCATTGAATCATCATCACCATCATTAACGAATGGCACATAAACTCGCAAACTCTTCCTAAAATTGCGAGTTTAACCTAGTTTGACCGAGTCTACTCAATCTAGTTTATATCCAAGTTAACTCAATTTCACCACCTAATACGAGTACAAGTTTACAAATTAACTCACTGAGTTTGACAACAATGCCCCTCTACCAATGCAAAAACAAATAAAAGGGAAGCTAATCATACATTTTAACCATCCACGGTAATTTACAATCACAACATAACAAAATAATTAAAGTTTGAAATCCAGCCTTCAATTGAACTCTGAACCATATATATATCCTAATAAGCTAAGAAAATAAAAAGCCATTTCAAATAGCCTGCCATTACAAGAAACCAACATGCCAGTAACGGCTTCACCCGATATTTCTTGTTGAAAATATCACCAAACCAGGAACCTGCAGCGCACTCCAAGAACCTGTACACAATTCCATGGTAAAATTGCATTAAATCAATGGTTCAGTTCATAGAAGGAAGGATACCCTGAACCTGCAAAACTTGTAAATAATGTAAGAAAGTGACTTTTTAGAGAAAAATAAAGCTTTATAGAATACAAAACCCATACAGAACCATTGAATTGGTCGTTCACTAGCCCTTCATGTATGATGGAGATCAGTCCCTGACTGTAAAATAAAAGAATTCATGCACACATGCAAATCAACCATAATAACAAGCATACATGATCAACTGAATGGTAAAACTAATAACCGATCCCTTGTAAAAAAGATATTCAGGTTGAAAGAAAGAAAGGAATCTGGTTTTGTAATGAAAGGTTTTTAAAAAATAAAGAGGATATATCTTTAACATGACAAAGTATGTTTCCATTTTACACTAACAAGATCCAAGGCTTAACAAGAACTTGTGTTTGTTGGGAGATGGGACTGAGGGGTGGCTGCTTAATTCTTGTGAATATGGATTAGGAAAGTAACTCTAAGCAAATTGGACAAAATGAACCAAAACGAAATAATTGAGATTTGAGACAAAGAAAAAAACAAAAAGGGGCCAATAATTTGCGACAATCTTGGACAGAGTGTATGAAAATTTGTAGGAACACAAGGGAAACAGGAAATATTTACACATCATTACCTATAGAGCTATCGAGTACATACAAGTAGTGTAAACAAGAAATAAGGGCTCCCTATACAACAAAAAGAAATTGTCACTTTAGGTAGCCTAATAGAAAATTTTATGTTAGTTGGAACCTTCTGAATATGGTATTGAACCTCAAGAATTTATCCTAATGCAGAAAATCTTGTATTGTTTTGTCAAAGTTGTGTGCAATGCAATGAAAACTACTGCTAGAAGAAAATCAGCAATATGTGCTTTTAAGATCTCAACTCATCATGTGAATGCTACATTATTGTTGGAAATTAAGATATAATCAATTCATTCTTGGAACATACATATTCTTTTTGTTCTATTATTTTATTACCATTCATGCTTGGTCCATGTTAGATTATTTTTCTCTTATGCATGTTGGAAGCAGAACTAATTGAAGAAATTGTCACAACTATTTGGACAAGGCTACAACCTAAATTGCCAACATTTAGGGATGGATTGGTTGGAATTGATAAGAAGATAGAAGACATGAACTCACTTTTAAGACCAGATGTAAAGGATGTTCGCTTTATAGGCATATGGGGTATGGGAGGCATAGGAAAGACAACTCTTGCTAAAGTCTTGTATATAAAAATTCGAAGAAAATTCAAATTTAGTTGCACCTTTGAAACGAGATCCAATTGAAGAGAACTTTGAAGATTTTGAAGATTCCGATGGGTAAGGGGGAATATATATTTTCTCAAAAAATAGAAAAAATAAGAATTCAACAATTTGCTAAAATTAACAACAAGAATTCAACAATTTGTCAAAATTAACAACTAATATCAAATAATATAAATCAAACCAAATTACCCTAATTACAAAAATCACACCAGTGCTATAATAATTCAAATCACAAAAATCATAGGGAGGAAATTACCGGAAGGGAGAGGCTGACAACAGTGATGAAGAATGAGGAAGACGGCAAAGAAGACGGTGACGAAGACGGAACCAAGAGGAAGGCAACCTCTCTGGAACCAGAAGGAAGGCGACGCTCTTTGGAACGCACAAGATGGCGATGCTCTGTGACGCGACGATGACCTCGATTGCGAGACAAGAGAGGAGAGAGGGAGAGATCTTGCGTGCGACGCACAGTGAGACAGATGAGAGAGATCGAGCAGAGAGAGACAGAAAGAGAGGATAGGAAGAGGAGAGAAGAAGACAAGGTAGTGAACTCGTAGTTTTTATCTTGACTCGTTAAGCTAACTCAAAATCGTAATTCGTTGAATCGTGAGACGAAACGTAAATATGACTCGTAAATTATAAAAATTTAGAAAAATTTAATAGCAACAACTAATTTTATAGAGAATAAAATAAATCTCAAATAAACTAAATTATCCATAGAATTATAACTAATATATATACTATAACAAGTTAAAAGTCACAATTCAACACAAATTCACAAATCAAAACATAAATTCACAACTCACAAGTTCATATGACACTAAAATAAATTCAAGTAGCAAATAAACCAACCAAACTACTAGAATGAACAACTAATTAACTAAAATCTAAACAAGTTTTTTAATAATCATTCTATTCTTCATCAGTTATAAAATCTTCACGAGTTTCACAAACTTTTGCATTACCATCTTCATCATTATCAGGAGCAGGAGGAAGAGGTCTTTGGAGAAGTTCTTCAAACTCATCATCATCAAGATAAGGAATTGCCAAAAGATCCTTAGAGGCACCAACAACTCTATTACCACTTGCTCCATCATTTAAATCAGGATCTGAGATTAGAGCATCTAAATCTTCTTCTTCTCCATCTTCGTCAGCAACAATCCACTCTTCATCAGAGTCCAACTCATCAAGACTATAGTCATAATCAAGACTTCTTCTAGTTTGTTTTTTCTTTGCTAATCTTGAATTTGTCATCACAAACACAACATCATTCATGGTTTTAGCTTTCAAACGGTTTCTCCTTTTTGTGTGAACCTTTCAAAAGTAGATAAAAAATATTAGACATTAATCAAACAATAAGATAGAATTGAAGAATTAACAACCAAATTTATAAAAGTAAAATGCAATTTATATTTAATTACTAACCATCTCAAAAGCGCTCCAATTACGTTCACATCCAGATGAACTACATGTCAAATTCAAGACACGAATTGCAAATTGTTGGAGCTCTGGATGCTGATCTCCATAAGAATCCCACCATTGAGCTGGAGTTTTAGTATAAATTGCATTTTGAGCTACTTTACTACCAAAAAACTCTTTTCAAGTTTTAAAATCTTCAAGTTGAACATCCATCTTAGTGATTAAATCTGGATTTCCTGTCATCCTTTCCATACAAGCATAAAACTGCTTCTTAAGCTCATAAGCAATTTTAAAACCAGAGCTATAATGAATCTGAGGATTCAAATAATAGCCTGCAGCATGCAATGGCCTATGAAGTTGGTTGCCCCATCTTGCATCAATAATATCCCAAATAGGTATATAACTAAAACATAAAAAAAATTAATAAATTAATTACAAAATAAACAATATTTTCAGAATTTAAATTTTTTAACTCTCTCTGGCTTTTGCTTTTCTACCTCTGCCGTTATTACATTTTACAATTACACTTTACACGTATCATTCAACATTATGTACAACTCTTATGCATTAATTAAAAAATAAAATAATTAGACATTTTACCTTGTCTCAACTCCTTGAAATGCATCTCGTATTTTCTTCTTTGCACTTGTCATTTCTTCATAAATAAATCCCATTGCCGGCTTTTCTTCTGAATCCACCATACGAAGCACATGAAGAAGAGGGTAGGCAGCCCTCAAGCAAATTACGACTTCCTTCCAAAACACCTTATCTAACACCACACTTGCAATTATCTTTCCATCTTTTGTCTTTGCAAAATTACTAGAAGTCCATTGATCAGAAAGAAACATTTTTATTAAGGAACCTTTGTTGTCATTGAGACATCCCAAAGTAAGGTAAGAAGTTGCAAAACGGGTCATACCCGGCCTCACCAAATCTTTCCCCTTAGTGTGGATGTGTAGTAGTGCAATAAGAGCAGTTCTAGCATATATGTAAGTAGTAATCTTTCTACCTTTATAAATTGTGTCCTTGTGAAGTGTTACTTTTTTTTCCAAGTCTTCTAACATTAAATCAATGCAATGTGCTGCACAAGGCGTCCAAAACAACTTTTTTCTCTTTTTCATTAGCATTTCTCCTACAGCTTTGTAGTTAGCCGCATTATCGGTGACAACTTGGATGACATTTTCTTCACCAACCTCTTCAACTACATCATCTATCATTTTAAAGATTTTATCAGCTGTCTTAGTAATGTGAGAGGCATCAATGGATTTCAAAAAAACAGTCCCTTTAGGACTATTAACCAAAAAATTTAGGATGGTCCGTCTTCTCTTATCTGTCCAACCATCAGTCATTATTGTGCAACCAACCTGCTTCCAATATTCTCTATGTTCCTCTAGTGATTGTTGAACAAGCTCCACGTGTTTCTTCAAAAGAGGCACCCTTAATTCATGGTAGGATGGTGGCTTGAATCCTTGTCCGTATCTTATAGCTTTCTCAAACATTCTACTGTATTCCTCACTCCTTGAAACATTAAAGGGGATGCCATTGTTGTAGAAAAAAGCACTAATCTCTAAACATACTTCCTCTCTCAAATTCTTCTTAAATATATTGTTGATTGTTGTTTGAGTACTAATGCGTGTTTTCTTGAATATGTTGCCATCTAATTCTTTTCCCTTTCTTTTTTCACCGGTAGTGTCAACTTCTTTAGTAGCTTCTCCTGGGCTTGCCCCACCCATGTTTGTTTTCTTCATCAAATTTACTTGTAACCCACTCACAACATCCCACATTTGCTTCTTAACTTCATCACTAACAGTTGTACAAGCCCCAACATCTTTTTGAGTTCCTGCTAAGTGGTGTTTCAATCTATAAACTCCTCCTGAAAAAATTTTATGACAGTATTTACATTGTATCTTCTTTCCATCTTCTCCAACAGATATCCCGTGCTCCCATCCTACATCAGTTCTACTTCCAAGAGCATTCTTAGCAACTTTTTTTTACAAGCGATTCCAGCTGTACTTCCTGACTGAGAAGCTGGAATGTTAATCGGATTTTCACTTGCATTAGCTTGATTTGATGCCATTCCTGTTTAGAAAAAAATAAAAACAGTAAATATTCAATGAATCAATTCAATATCATAGTAAAAATTCAACAATTTAACAAAAATTATTGGGATATAGGTGACAAAGAGAAGTTTCAATCAGGGAGCTCAGATGAAGGATCAAGCAGTAAAAATGATAGCAATGAACAAACTGTTAAAACAAACGGTGATTCATTGTCTTCACTAACTGAATATTTCACTGTTTCATACAATGTCCTCATTTGGATACACTGGAACAGACAAAAGCAGACACTTATTATTAGTATCTGACTGTATAATGCAGGAAGCTTTGAATGCCATGATGATGAAATCGAAATAGTTGAATCTCCCAAAGTAATATATATTAAATTGATGATACTAATTTACACATTTTGACTTGATCATTTTTCTAGTTGACAAAATAACTTGGCCAAGAAAATAAATGGTAGAATCTATTCAACTAGAATGATGTGTATAATCCAATTGCAATAACTAAAAATGAGGATATGTTAATAGAAATGAGTTGTTGCAAGTTGCAACATGCATTGATCAAAATATTGGTAAAGTCCTGTTTTCATTATTAGTCCTGTTTTCATTAACATGAATTAACATGAGAACAATATAGAAGTGTTGGAATTGGAAGGACACCAGGAGGGGTCTGAATTAAATGGTATAGAGACCCCAAAGACTACTAGTTTAGTGGATGAAAAAATTGAGGATGGTGTTAAAAATCATTTATTAAACAACACTGCTCAAGATGAAGTGAAAAGTTTAGGAGGGACATTAGTGGAAAGCACAGAGCAGTCAACCCACCAAGAAACATTTAGTCGTGAATCAGATGTCAATCAGAGTTAACATTATATATAAACAATTTCATTAATTTTTATCTTAGAAATTAGGAGGATTAAACTGTGTCAAATATTTATAATTTTTAAATAAAACATTAATTAATAAGAAAGAGCTAAAAGCAAAACCATGATATAAGAATGGATAAAAGCAAATCACTTTTTGTTTCACATTTCGATCGCCATTATTAATCCATGTTTTCCATTATATTATTGTTTTAATATATCAAAAGATGGTGATAGTAAAATAGCCTATTGATTTGCACTGAACCTCAAGTTCAAGTATCGCACCATAATACTACCTCTGAAGCCATTAACCAAAACCAGCTGGTGGATGGAGCTAAGGTAAGTTTATTCATTGATATTTTGTACATTAAGTTTGACAGGACATATTTGTGGAAAAGAGTCGAGGTGCAATATCCTCTCTCAAAATTTGACATATACTCGTAAGTCGTAACATACTAGTTATTTTCAGGTCTGAGATCACGGTTTTTCAGGTCTCAAAACTTACTATAATTCGTATAAAATCATAATCTAAATTGAACAATATAATTAATCTGCAATATAATCAGTAAACCAATAAATATACACAATAGCAATTCAACCTACAATATAATCCATAATAAACAAGTACAACAACAGATTGAACTGACTTTGAAGAGGATCAAAATTAAAAAAGTTTTAACATACCTGAACTACCAGTGAAGGGGAGGAGAAGAGCAGCAGCAATCCAGATTCCAGAAATAGAGAGCGAGAGCCAGAGAACCAGACACAGAGGCAGAGTCAGAAAGTTTCGCAAAACAATTGCAAATTGATGCTCACAGCCTCACACAGTTCAACCACCACCAGTCTAATTCCACAACAACGGCAGCAGGCTGTGACACACCAAATTGGGGATTTTGGTCGCGCGAAATTTAAACTTCAGAGGAATAGAGAGATAGAGTCAGAGAGAGTCAGAGATTGAAAGACTTGAGAAAGGTGAAATTTTGAAATTTTGGCCATGGAGATAAACTGTAAAGTGAGGAAGGTAAAGAGATTAAGGAATTTACTGCTAATCTGCTAGGGCTCCTCCATCTTCCATGGTCTTCTATTCAGATTGGGCCACTGGGTTGGACTGGGCTGCACTCAGGATCAAGAAAAGAGCATCTTCAATCTTGAACGCAACATCGGGGCAGAAACGCGATTCCAGCGGCTCTGCGTTTTTGCGCGGCGATTCCACATGAAGAAGCTTGGTCCTGGACGAGAAGCAAAACCGAGACTGAAGGAGGATGCAGAAACGTGAAATCGTGCGTTTCCACGAGTTGAAACGCGTTTTTGACTACCTTGGAAGAAAATGAAGAATACTGAAACCTTCAGAGGCGTGAACGAGAGGGTTTTTGAACCCAGATGAAGAATAATTTTGTTTTTTTGTTTTTTTAATATGTTTAACACAGATGAAGAACAATTTTGATTTTTTGTTTTTTTAATATATTTTTGTTTTGTTATTTCAATTATTTGAAACTATAAAATTAGGATTAATTGAATTCTAAAATTTGATTAATTTAAAAGGATATTTTTGTCTAATCAAATAAAGGAAGGATGTTTAAGTCTTTTTATAAAATTAAATAAATAAATATTTTTTATTTTTATTTAATTAAAAAGGGTGTTTTAGTAAAAGTGGTGATATACTATGTATTTAAAAAAGAAAAAATTAAATGCTGACGTGGAAAATAAATTCCACATGTCTTATTGTTATTTGTCTATATTTTAAACGTATCGGTACGTATGAATTTATCATCGTATCGTAGCAAACACCTATTTGTAACTACCCATTAGTGGACAGCACATCTGTTTTCTTCCATATTCACCAACTCCTTTTGTTATTTTGTATGGGAGTACATATAAATTTTATTTGTTGCATCAGAGTACATAAAAATTTGAAATATAATGTAAGTAAAAAAATATTTCATATTATATATCAATAGAGTAGTGACATGCATTAACTGAGTCATCAAATAAATCATGTGTATTTAAATTATATTTTAAATTTTTAAATAGTGGGTAGTTATAAAAGAGGTAACCGTGTTAATAGTGGGTAGTTTAATGGTTTTCCTATCATTTAAAATGGACTAAAATTGATCAAGTATATCTATTTTAATCTCTTCTACCAATCTTTTTATGTACTAATTGCATGCCAAAAATTTGGATTATTGATATTATTAATATTTTTTATTATTTTTAATTTATTTTTTTAAAAAAAATACATATATCTCGTTTACACTGTAAACAAGATAAATATAAAATTATCTCATTTACAGTGTAAACGAGATAAAAGATAAATATTTATTTCGGTAAATATTTTTTAAATTATTTATTTTGATGATTATTAAATTTATTTTATTTATTTAAATAAAAAATTCCAATTAATTCTTAATAAATTAATATCTGGTCCCCATTATTGAATTATTAAGTGATGGCGGGACACCACCATAGGTTTTATTAGTAGAACCCAAACTACCATGGCGATGAGGTATTTTCAGCCGACAAATCAATTGCTAACTTGGTTTGATGCTTTCTTAAAACAAGATACTAAACATAGAAAATGAAATTAAATATTAGATATTATTAGCCCACATTAATATAAATAGAGGGTATTTTTAATAATCATTAGGCAATATGTAAATCGTCAAATAATCATTATGCTCTTCCTTCTATTTCATTAGCCAATGTAATATGTGAATTCAACAAAAATAATTATTTTTGTTGAATTATTATAATTAGCCATTAGTATATATAAAGATGAGCATCATTCCTTTTATATTAGTTGTTTATTGTACGAAACTTTCATGTTCAAACCGATCTAAATTTAATGTTATCTATTTTAAAGAATTATGATGTTTAATAACAAAAATAATTAAAAAAAATAGCTAAAATTTATATTAAATTCTTCTCGTCACTACAAAAAATAATTCAAAATCGTTAAAATTATTGTCAGTTTTTTTCAATGATATTATTTTCGAAAATTTCGTGAATTTTTTATACGATAACACATCAATAAAAAAGGTTATGATTCTCACTATCAAATAAAATAATCCTTCACAAAGTGTAACACTATTTCACGCAAAAAATATTTAAAATGACACGAGTCATTCTGTCAAATTTACTATAAAATAATTTGACGAAAATATTTGATCAAAAAATTATGTTGGACATTATCTGTATTCGAGTGGTAATCAAAACACAGGATTTTATCATTTGAAATTTGGATTTCCGTCAGAATTTTTCCAAGCGAGATCCGACAACTAAGTTATTACACCCTAATATAGTAATATTAGTCACGGCCTCCTCCTTCCGCCCACCCCCTCGTTTCACTTTTTACATTCTAAAACACCAAACTCGCCCTCCCAAACCCCAAAAATCACCTTCCTGCTTCAACCACTCTTTCCCAAAAGCCCCCAAATCTGCCACTGTTGACATTACTCCACCCTCTGGAGCCACCGCACCACCTCTCCACCCTTAAATTCTTATCATTATGTTTGCGGTCCTTATAATTAATTAGAGTATGATAAAATATACCATATGTATTTTTCCTTAAACTGAACTAATTATTATATTTTCAAGCACTGCTACAGATATCAAAGATCGAGAAGAACTGATTGAATATAATTTTCTATTTAATTCCATCCATACAGGATTTGAAATTCCAAAATGCGCCATTGTAGTTGTGGTCGCCATATTACTATAGTATGTGACTAGCTATTACATATATCAGTTCAACATAGTAGCTATCTAAAACCGGAGCTTAATTAAAATCATGACTACATGCAATGAAGAACAACATTATTGAAGCAGTAATATTCCGCTTATTATTGTGAAAACTCACGTTAATTTATTTTCATATAAAGTTAATAGTTGAAGATGATTAAATGATAATTTAATTAAATATGAAAAAATGCAGGAAAATAATAAATTTAGTGAACAATACCGTTATGCATATAGTAATCTCCTTTTTTTATATGTGATTTCTGTTGGAGTGTAGTAATCTCCTTTTTTTATATGCCGTTATACATATAGTAATTTCTTTTTTTTATTTTATTAGATTAATTTTAAAACTTATTGTTTATATTGTTTACGAAAATCATTATCTATCTAATAAAATTGATTAAATATGTATATCAATTATTTAATAATTTTTAACTATCAATTTTACACGTAGACAACCGGTATAAATTTTTATCTCAACCTATTATAAAGACAAGGAATAAAAATACACATACAATTTTTATCAATTATACTATGTGTAAACTAAAATTAGCCACTAAAATTAATCACTAATATAAAATATATATTAAAATATAAATATATATTAAAATTAAGTTAAATTATACGTATATTTATATATAAATCCATTCGTAATTAATTTTAATAACTGATTTTAATATACAAATAGCGTTTTTGAATCTTTATATATCCCCAAAAGAAAAATGAAAGAAAACACAAGTATATGTATTCATACAGAAATTGAATTAATCAATCAAATAAGTTCATACGTGTATCCATCTATTGGTCAAGTTAGTTTCTTTCATTTCTTTCCGGAAACAATACAGTTTATTTAGATGGGTAATGGGTTCAACAACAAAAGTCAACCCGCTAAATTAAAGAAGTCAACAGATATGTCTAAGTTCAATTAATGAACATACATTTATAAAATTACTTACAAATCATAATATACTACACAAAAGTTCTCAGCAGAAAGAACTCAAACTCGAATTAATAAATAATAATATTTGTAAAATAGTGGTTATTTACTCGGACAAAATGTCGTTTATGGGTGGCATCTGACTAAAAAACCTATCAAACTCCTTAAACGACATATCTCTAATCAAAAACTGGTTTACAAAACCATTATTATTATTGTTACCTGCTGATGAAGAAGAATCAGGCACATGAACATGATTATTATTATTATTATTATTATTGTAATAATTCTTCCTTTGATGATGATGATGGTGATCTCTCAGCTTATCATGACGAGGTTTCCCATAATCATCAGAAGAGTCTTTACCAGTTAGCTTCTGAACCACAGATTTGAAGCTTGTAGCATCAGTTTCCACATATTGCGTGTTTATAATCACAACCTTCACCGGACCCTTGTTGCTTCCACCGCCATAACCAGACATTGTTCAACAAAATATAATAATTTAAAATAATAAAAAGAAAAACTAAAAGAAGAAAAACCCAGAAGCTTTCTCTAGCTAGATGATTTTTTTTCCTTCTTCTTTTGGGAGTGAAAAGGGCTTAATTTAATTGGGTTATTGACGTGGGATATTTATATTATTCGATGCATCAAGGTTTGGCTTTTTCCGCGTTTATTAAATTAATTTTTGTGGTTCATGGGTGGTGGGGTTTGGTTTGACGGCTTGAAGTTATATAGATGAAATAAGTTGACCGGTGCTGTTTTTATGTTTTTATGTGAAATTTAATTAATGAGAAAGAAAGTTTCCAATTTTAATAATAAAGCTATGATATTTAAGGTTGATATAGTCAAGCCTCACAATTCGCAATTGCAAGCCAATAATTATAAGCCAGAAGAGCCACTATGCTAATATATATTTACTTCTTGTGATATATGGATCTCCATTTAATAATGTATGACTTTTTTTTATAATATAAACTGCTCAATTTTTTAATGATGGAAGACTCAGATTATTAAGAGAGATTGAATTTAATAAAAGCTAAAAAAAAAAGAAACTTTTATATATGTATAAATAAAGAGAACAAGATCTCTGGAACAACACATATACAACAATAACAAAACACTTTTCTCCATATATATGTACGTTTTAACATATAAAAGAATAAATTATTAAAAAATATATAAATTATTATTATTATATTGAGATAATAATATTAAAAAATATTAATGTTAAAGTTCTCTATTTAAATTTTTTTATTTTATATTTATTTCATCTTTTTTATTTATTTATTTTACAATATGTTATTAGCACGAAATTTTGATCAAAATTTAAGAAGACATAGGTAATAAATTTTTATTATGTCAAAATTTTCTCATCTTAAATTTAGTGTTCTTGATTTATCTAGAAATAACTATTTATTATGAATATTAGATGTCGAAATTCATCTTGATTCAATAGATCTTGAAGATACCATTAAGACTAAAAATAAAGCATCTTAGAAGGATAAAGTCAAAGTCATAATCTTCCTTCGTCGTCATCTTGACGAAGGATTGAAAAATGATATCTCACTAAAAGATTTTGTAAATCTGTGAAAAATTCTTCTTCAAGAAAGGTATAATCATTAAAAGACAGTGGTACTTCCTCAAGTCTGATATGAGTGGACACACTTCGGTCTATAGAATTTTAAATCTATAAATGAATACCATTCAGCAATGTTTCGAATTATCTCACGAATAAAATTATGTGGGAAAAAACAACTGATAATGACATGTTACTTTTTCAAACTTCCATGTCTCGAATATGCTCCTGCAGCAGCAGTGTCGAAAAAAAAATTTTAAAAATATTTGAGCTAATTTCTTCATTTCTTGTTGCTGGAGGTAACAATGAATTACTTTAAAAAAATAATGAAGCGCACCTAGCTGGCGCCGCTCCATTTTCTGAAGTAAATGCAGTAAATTAAAACTTCAAAAGAGGTAAATGGTAAGGTTTTGGTAATAAAAAAAATTATGAAAGAAAGAAAAATTATTTTCATAAGAAGGGATCTTACCAGAAGTGGAATAAAGAAAGAAATAATGGACAAAATAAATCAACAGAAGATAAATATTTCTGTTGTGGTAGAAAGAGCCATTGGTCACGTACTTCTCGTACCCCAAGGCACTTAGTTGATCTTTGTCAAGCATTTTTTAAAAATGATAACAAACGAAAGGAGAAAATTTTTGTTTTAAAGGATGTTGCTGAAAATTACACCATTCATTATGAAGTATATAATTTTTTTAAGGATCGTAAAGGAAATATTAGTCATTTAGTCATGGATAAAAAAAATTAATATTTGAATTTATTAAGTACTTATGTTAATATATAATGTAAGAAACTTCTTGTTAAATTTTATCTCTTATGTATTTAAATTTTAAGTATAATGTATATAAATAATGTTTAATAAAATATTGATGTTTATGTTTAAGAATTTCAAAATTTTTAAATTGTCAAGTTTTAAAATAATAATAATAATAATAATAATAATAATAATAATAATAATAATAATAATAATAATAATAATAATAATAAAAAACTTTTTAATATATATATTATTCTTATGTACAATGCTACTTAGACAAATAGTTACAATTAAGAATATAATTATTGCACATACACATTTACTTATTTTATATTATAATCTTATTATTATTTGTTTTTGAAGAAAATGACGACGACATATAACAAAGATATTTTGTCTTGTAGATAGTGTAACTTTGTATACTATTTTCAAAAGTAATATATATATTTTACTCATCTTGTACTAAAAGAAGAATGTGTTAATATTATTATTATTGGTTCAGACAATGTAATAGAAGGCTCCAGAAGAATTATAATTTTATTTTCTGGAGAAAAAAATTCATAATAAATAATGCACTATTATCTACTAAGTCTCTAAGAAACTTGTTGGGTTTAAAGATATTCGCCGAAATGGATATCATATTGAAACCATGAATGAGAAAAATCATGAGTACTTATATATCACAACTCATGATTTAAATAAAAAGGTTATATTAGAAAAGTTATCCTCACTTTTATCTGTTATATTATACTAAAATCGGTGCTATTGAATCACATGCCATTGTAAACCAGAAATTTCACAACTAGAAAATGGATTAATACAGACAGATTTAGTCTTTATTACAGACGAATTTTTGGTTACCGACAAAATTACCGACGGATTTTATCCCTCTGTAAAAGCCTCGTAGGAAATTATTTACCGACGGATTTTTTTTGTCGGAAAATTACCGACGGATTTTTACCAATTACCGACGGATTTTCCCTCTGTAAATTCTCCATCCATTTCCTGGAGACAACGAACTTTCCGGCAGATTTTTCGTCGGTAATTACAGACGGATTTTTCGATGGATTTTCCATCTGTAATTACAGACAGATTTTTCGGCAAATTTTTTGTCGGTAATTACAGACGGATTTTTCGGCATATTTTCTGTCTGTAATTACAGACAGATTTTTCAACAAATTTTCCGTCTATAATTTGAACCTTGGAAAATCATCCCACACTCTGATTACAGACAGAAAATCCGTCTGTAAATCCGTCAGTAAGGTAAAATAGAATTTTTTATAGATTTTTCCATTGCAAAATAAACTTGTTTTCATACAAAATAAATATAAATTTAATAATACAAATTTTTATTGATGGTACAAATAGAAAAACACTGAAGTGAGTACAAAGCGCTTTCTTTATGATAAGAAGCAATTATTTCCATGCAATAATACAAACTAAATACATTAGATGACAAGTAACTACTAGTGGACTCATCAGGATTCAATATCCCTAATTTATGAATAGCTTCATTCTTTCTTGAGCTTCTTAGTGATGGTGGCAATATACTTGCCTTGGTGGAATGCTTGCTCCAACTCAAGTTTAGTTGGTTGTCTTGATCCATCACCACCAGCATAAGTTCGGGTACCGTATGGACAGCCACCCTTCACTTCATTCATCTCGAACATGCCGCCGCCAAATGTATATCTGATTGAGGCAGTCTATCTCTGCTTCCAATTCAGTAGAGAATTAATTAAGACTAATGAGGCAACAAAATATTTCATATGGGTAGAAATATAACTAGGAACATGTAAATTATAAAGATTCTTGGTCCAACAAAAAAAAGCACTTATCAAGAATCATGCGATTCTTGGTCCATCAAAGTTATTCGCTGCTTCCCACTTTCTGAGCAGAGGATGTCTACCTTAATATATCCGATCTACACTCAGACAACAAATAAGGCAATTATTAGAAAAAATAACTAAAAAGATTAGATCACAGACTTTCACCTAAAGAAAATCCATCAGTTCCCGGAATGATTACCTCCAATGAACTGTCAGGAGAGAACCACCTCAATAGCACACCGAGATGCACTACTGTAGGAAGTAGCTTGAAAAGTAAAAGAGTTGTTACCTGCAGAAATTAACTGAGAAATTATTGATGGGATTATGCATTCATAATAAATTAATAGTAGTATCATTGAATTCAAAGCATTGAAATTGATGGCAGCTTATGATATACTTCACGCTTTTCAGACTTAAATACTTGATCTTGGTAAACTTCAATATTGCAGAATAGATAATTTTTTCCCACATCAAAGCTTGTCTAACATTGACATTCGATTCAAACTTTCTTTTTAATGAAAGAACAATCTCTTTGAAAGACAAAGAAGTTTTTATTGTCCTATCCATTTCTTTGCACCAAGTTTATCAGCTATATGTGTATATTGCCATGTTCACAACATTTCAAAATCTGCAAGACTATAACCCCCAATTATAGATCAGTTACGGATCCCTGTAGCTGTTAATTCAAATATATAAAAATGTTTCGTACCAGACTAAGAGCTGTGGTCCCACGAAGCAGCAAATATAGTTTACCCTGAAATTAATAAAATATCAGAATCTCTATTGGCTGGCAATAATTAAGTATCAATCTATATCATCATTTCTGCCTTTCTGGGTTCAATAGATAAAGCAAAATCACTGTATAATAAGAACATCAGGGATGATTTTTTATTAGAAACCGTTAAACTATCAAAGACTGGATTCATCAGTATAGTCACTATTATTTTAGCACAAACCTCAACTAGATGAAGATTAGAAGCACGACTGAGAAGAGAAAATGACATGAATCAACATGGTTCCAGAGAAAATGAACATGAATCAACATTCCAATGCTGGCTAGGAAAAGAGCAACAAAAAGATTGCGAATAAGTTCAATCTGCAGAGAAAGTGAACATGTCAAATTCCTGCTATAAAATACTTTTTACCACCAAGCATTCCAGTTAAGAAACTAGGTTCATGAAATAATCAACAAATTTATAAATGATAGAAAAATGAGAACCAGATTGTAAACAATGGCTTTCCAGAAGGAATTTCTATAAATATCCCAGTCTTGTGAAGAACATATATATGGAGTACACCTTTTATATATATGCTTTAAGAGAATGGAGTACTGGAAAATTCCTTTAAATACTTATGAATATGAGTCAATAAACAAAGACTGATCAGCATGAGAAGAGTTCACCTCATCAATACCAAAAATACCACCATTGATTGTAAATGTTAAGTTAGGAAAATCATGTAAAAGGCCGTAAAAATATTCATATCTGCATTAGAGAGCATGAAACATCATTGGTGACCCAATATATAATATGATTGCAAAAGTCAATTTCTACTAGAACTTACTTTAGTGGAGGAATATTCCGATTTTCAACTGGGCTAATGCCATTGAGCAATCCCTTCCTTGAGTGAATTATGAAATGCTTAGTGGGAGAGAAAGACGAAACATTGTAAATGAAGTCACCTGAAAAAAAAAAGTATGTTAAATATTTTATTGAATGAATTATAACTAAAATCTAAATACCATCAATAGCAGTGTACAATAGAGATCCATTTAACTTTAGGACAACGGTATTTGAGCATATTTAAGAATACTAGAAATTTGCAAAATAACAGAAATTAAAAGAAGCAATTGCTGAATTGGCAGTTCCAAACTGCTATATGCTATATTATAACTATCACATTATTTGATCCATATACATAATCCCACTTATTGAGAAAAGGTTTTGTTGTTGTCACTGTTGGTCTTGTTCAATTGCGTTATAATGATTAAGAAAATGAGTAGAAAAAATAAAAAATAATATTGATTTCAGATTGGCATAAGTTATCATCATTAACAAATGGGTGAAGAAACAAAAAATAATACTGATTTCAAATTGGCACAAGTGACAAATAAAAGTTTTATAAGTTTGTTCTCTAATCTATTCTCAATTGAAGATGCACAAATCTACTAACGGGTTAGCAACCCAACTTAAAACCCCATTGTTACTATAGCAATCGAATAACAGAGTACACTTTTCATTATAATAACCGCATAAACAGCACAGCCATAAGCCCATAACTATCGATTCACTTTTCAGTTACCATTTTTATACACGAAATCTTATCAATACAGGAATGTACCATACCTTGCTGTATACTATAGGATTCTATCTGGAGTGGAAAGGAAAATGTAGAGTTCTCTGTGCATTGCTTTTGTAGATAATAAACAGGAAGGCCTGAAAAGAAAGCGGATTCAAGAAAATTGGTGTTTTCTGTCTTTGATGCTGATCCCTATTTTGATATTTGCACCAGTATCCAATTTTCACATAGAAAGAACACAAAAATTGAAATCAAAATTAGATTTACACTTAGAAACTGAAACTTTGCCATCAACAAGAGAACATTGTAAATTAAAATAAAAAAATAACTCACCAGCAGATCTGTGGACAAACTAGCCATCACATTAGATGTATTCATAGTAAAGTTACTAGGGATCATATTCCTGTACAAAACTGTCAAAAAGAAGAAACGAACAGGGTTAAGAAATTTAAAATTTTGAACCTCATCTTCCTATTCAAGTAGTACGCAAGAAAAATTGGAACAAGTAACACAATGCAACTGTTTAGAGATTAATTTATAACTAGTAAATCAAATTAATATCACAAAGGCACACGAAAATCAAATCAATATCAATCAACAGCAAAAGCAACCAGCAGCTATATGAACAAACAAACAAGCAAACATCTAATTACCAAGCAATGAAGAAAATCCTGCTCTTGGGGATATTGCCTTCGGTCAAGAACTCGAAATCATATATAGCATAGCGGCACTCATTAGGAGGGAGGCAAGCAGCGAAATCTTTGTAGCCTTGAGCTGGCTCACCAAGCTTCTCCACAATGACTTGCTTTTGATTCTCCTCAATCTTGAAAACTATGAACCTGTGAGTCCTTTTTGTCTTGAGCTCCAAAAACCACAACTTACAGTCATCATGGACCGCCATTCCGGAAGCTGCATTTTCCTGAGAGATTGAAAGGCACACCAAAGCAAAGCAATTATGATCAAGCAGATACCCACACGAATCATTACTCACGCATACTTTAATCTTTTTGCCACTTGAGTAGCTAATAGTTCCTCAACGAAAAACAAAATCAAGTGATTTCGATCTTCACCCCTAATTTGATATACAGTCAACAAATTAGAGGGGAAGATTCCGTGGATGAGATCCCAAAGCATGTTATAAATTTTAGGGTTAGCAAGACTAAAATTAGGAATAGAAATCAATAATCAAATCTAGAAGGGAATGATACAATGATCAGATCGAGGATGTGGAAGAAGCCATAACATTAGCAACACAAACGCAAAGTGCCCAAACCGATGATCAAAATATTTACAAATTTCGAAACTAAAAAATAAATAATAAGGAGCTAGCAAGAAAATTGAAGCACTATGAAAAGAGACAAGAAGTGGAAATAGAGGAGAAACAAAGAGGCCAAACCATACCATGGTTGCGTTCGCGTTGCCTTTGAAACTTGAAGAGAGGGAAGTAAAGGAAGGAGAAGATATAGGAATGGATTTGAAAAGCTAGGGCTTGTGCGAAGATAGCCGCCGCATTGACTGGAGGAGATGATGGTTGTAGCGTTGAGAAGATATGCGAGCTTGAGGGGGCGGTGGTGGTGGAGCTTGAGCTTGCTTTGTTCTGCGAACGAGAAAGAACGAGAGAGATAGGGGTTGTGTTTTTACTGGTTCAGTGTTTAAAAAAGAGGAGAAGAAGGAGAAGGTAGCTGCGGCGGTGAAGGTGGCCGGCGGTGGCGCTGTGGGTTAGGAAAGAAGAAGAAGAAGTTGCCCGTTGAGTCGTTGACGGAGAAGAAGGGTGAGGAATGCTAGGTTTGATTTGTGTACTGTGAATGGAGCTTTGATAAACCCATATTTTATGATATATTTTGTGCTCAATTTAAGTGATTTATTGAATCCTTCACCCACTTATTCATGTGAAATTGCATGGTTTTACTTTCCCTTCCTTATTATGTGATATATGTGAAAAACATATTTCCTATGCTTTAAAAATATTTATTTTAATTACCTTTTATTACCATTCAATGCCGTGATTTGTGTGTTAAGTATTTTCAGATCTCCTAAGGCAGGAATGATTTAAAGGATGGAAAGGAAACATACAAAAATAGAAGGAAAGCACAAAATGGAGTTTTTGAAGAAACTGGCAGCGACGCGAACGCATGGACGACGTGGCCGCATGCCTAGCGCGAAAATGCAGTGACGCAAACGCGTGACTGACGCGGACGCGTGCCTTGAGCAGAACACAAATAACGCGTACGCGTGACCGAAGCGAACGCGTGATAAGGAAAACTTCAGATGACGCGGACGCGTGACAGACGCCATGCACCAGAAAATGCTCCCAGTGATTTCTGAAACCCTTTTTGGCCCAGATCCAAGTCCAGAAAATACAGATTAGAGGTTACAAAGTGGGGGAATGCATCCATTCATAGAGAAGCTTTCGGATCATTCGCTTTTCATAGTTTAGATGTAGTTTTTAGAGAGAGAGGTTCTCTCCTCTCTCTTAGATTTTAAGATTAGGATTCCTCTTAAAGAATTTAGGATTTCAACTCTTCATCGGGTTCAATATTTCTTTTACTTTATATTTCTCTCTTACTTTCAGATACTTTAATGCTTTTCTTTAATTACTTATGTTGCCAAATTGGCTTATGAACTCTCTATGTTTAGATTAATTTTCTCTTATTAATGCAATTGAGGTATTTCAGATTTATGATTCTTATTTAGCTTTTTATATTCTTGGCTTTAATTGATTAACTGGAGGCTCTTGAGTTATCAATCTTATCGTGATTGATTGTTATGTCTGCTAATTGACTGGAATCCCACTAACTCTAGTCTTTCCTTAGGAGTTGGCTAGGACTTGGGGATCTAACTAATTAGTTCACTTGACTTTCCCTTGCTTTCGTAAAGGTTAACTAAGTGGGATTAAACTCAATTCTCATAAGAGTAACTAGGATAGGACTTCCGAATTTTCATACCTTGCCAAGAGTTTATTTTATAGTTATTTATTTACTTTACTTGTCATTTAAATTACTTGTTCCTTACTTTCAAAACCCCAATCTACAAGACTCATAACCATTAATAAGAACACCTCCCTACAGTTCCTTGAGAAGACGACCCGAGGTTTAAATACTTTGGTTATCAATTTTTAAGGGGTTTGTTACTTGTGACAACCAAACGTTTGTAAGAAAGGTTGATTGCTTGGTCTAGAAACTATACTTGCAACGAGAACTTATTATAACTTCTAAAGCATTAATCTTCAGTCTCTTCAAAATGGCGCTGTTGCCGGGAATTGCAAACGTGTGCCTTATTATTGGTTATTGTAAATATTTTTTTCCTTTTACTTGTTTATTTGTTTTTTTCCCCTTTTTTCTCTATTAGCTACTATGAATTCTCACACCCTCTCGCTTTGAGTTTGGTTCTAAATCTGTTGAAAGGGGTGGAAGCTATAACAGGAATGTGCATCAAGGTATAAGCAATCGAAGATAGATGGAGCCAAGAGGCCCTGATCAACCCTTTAGGCAACAACACCCTTCAAGATATCATGGGCAAGGACCACTCTACAATGCATACCAAGCTGATAAATATGGTGGACCCCCTTGTAATTACCAACAAGCCCCACCCTGTGCTTATAGACCATCCTCTCAACATAGCTTTGAACCACCACACTCACAAGTTCCTTTTCACCATTCACCACCGTATGACCCTTATCCACCACAATTCCAATCCAATTACTCCCAAGAACCACCACATTCTTATTATGAACCCTCTCTCCCAAATAATGAACCCTCATACCCCCCAACCTCCAGTGAATGACAAACTTCGTGTTCTTCTTCAAGGGCAAGCGAAGATGCAAAGGGGCGTACTGGAACTCACTACTGCCTTAACTGAGGTAGTAAATATAATAGTTTCCCAACATCTGAGCACTCAAAGTACTCCCATGGCTACATGTGAAGAATCTAAAGAAGAGCGTAGCATGAAGGAGACACTAGAAACTTCGGTGGACAATGAGGAGCATGGCTTTATATTGGAACAAGTGGAGGAAGCCATGATAGTTGAAGAGAAAGAAGTGGTTGAAGATTTAGGAGATGCTGAACCTCCATGGGAATCAAGAACTGTAAAGAATTTCGCCGAGACATTCGAATTTGATGCCAAGGAGGATAGTGTACAACCTCCAATGCATATACCTTGTAAAAAATTGGACGGAACAGACTAAGAAATTGATTCCAAAGGCAGTGATGACCATGAATCAAGCTCTCCTAGTCACGAACTTACATCCGCAACTGAACTCCTTGAACCTGAAGAGCCTTATCCAAGAGAGTACGAAGATGATGTCGAGGTAGATTTCTCTCAACCTCCAACTTATGACTTGAGTGACGAGGAAGACATAGAAGACTTTGATCAAGACACAGTTGCAGTTGAAGAATTTTGCAAAGAAGTGGAGGAATTCACAGAAGAATACAAGGGAGTAGAGCTTACAGAACCACTGGAAACACCTATCCCAAGGCCATTACCACCTAATACAAGCTTCAAGTGGGTACAATCCTTAACCTTTATCTTTACTTTTCCACTTGAATATGGTTTGCTTGAAACAGATGGCCAGCTTAGAGCTCTCTGCGGATTTAAGAGCAAGAGGGAAATGGCTCGTGCTCAGAGCTGGTGTGCAAGATTCAATAAGGTTCCACGCTTCAATTCGAAGTGCACGGATTGGTACCAAGTTCAATTGAACGGGTCTCGGAAGACGTTTGGTCATCTTGGTGAGAATACAATTTCTAAACCGCCCGGATAGAAGAATATAGATCAAGACAAAGGCGGATTTAAAAGCAAAGTTTGGGATCCTGGAATCTATTCTGACATTAGTCACTCCGGGAGCCTGAGAATCTGTTTGAAGCTGCTCAGAAGCTTTACATGCCTAGTTTGGGACCCTGGAGGCTGTTGGCATTCCAAACATTGGTGGAGATTTCTGGATGAATTTAAGCATAAGCCACCATAACAGGAAGCTCATCAAATGTCCAACTTAAGGACTTTAACTAAAAGTGCTAGGTGGGAGACAACCCACCATGGTATGATCGTTCCTGTTTTAGTTTTATTTTGTTTTGTCTGTTTTTATATTATATTATTTTCATTGAACCTGAATACTATTCATAGTATTTGCATCAGCATTGCATATTGCATAATTACAAAAAAAATGCACGCGACGCGTAAGCGTCGCTGACGCGTCCGCGTCACAAGTGCATTAGGAAGAAAAGGAAAGTGAATAGAAAGTCATGCAAAAGTGTGGCTGGAGGCGTGCCTTTGGCACAAATTATTCCCGCGACCGCGTCGCTAACACGTTCACGTCAGTTGCGAAAAATACCTCCCACGCGTCCGCGTCACTCACGCGAACGCGTGATCTGGAAATCGGCGTAAAAATCCAACGCCCAGAAATCTGGGCTGGAATTGTGCGGCTGGTGTGCGTTTAGCACAAAACGGCCCACGCGTTCGCGTCCCGGACGCGAACGCATCATTTGCAAAACACTTATCCCACACGAAAGCGTGAGCGACGCGTTCGCGTCGCGTGGGTAGTATAGCCCCCTAAATGGAGACAGAGAATTGCGTTGAAACAACGCTGGAAGTGTGCGTCTAGCACAAATTTCAGCGACGCGGTCGCGTGCCTCACGCATCCGCGTCATTCATCTTTTACCCATTCCATGCGATCGCGTCAATTATGCGACTGCGTCAATCCCATTTCACCCTAGCCACGTAATCGCGTGCCCCACGCGTTCGCGTGGATTTGAATCCACTAACCCCAAGTCACGCGAACCCTAACCCCATCGCGCCCCCATACCCGCCCCCCCTTCTCCTCCCCTTCTCTGCAACTCCCTCCTCTGCATCCATTACCACCGCCGACCACCTCCGACCGCCGCACCACCACCAACCACCCAGACCCCGCTGCGACACCCACCCCCCTCTCTTCTTTCTTTTCTTCCTCCACCATTCCCAACCCTCCCTCTCACCCACCGCCGCCCTTATCCACCACTGCCTCCCACCATCACAACCACCCCTCCAACCTACAACCCTTGCCCCCTTCTCCCTTCCTCTCCTCCTCCACCATTAAAACCCTACCCGCGCCCCCCGCCACCGCCCCTGCTCTGCCACCGCGCCACTGTGCCCCCCAGCGCCGCCGCATCACCACCACCATCTCTCTACCCTCACCTCTGTTCTTACACATACCAGGTTCCGCCGAACGTCAATTTCTCTATCACTCGTAGTTAGTTGCTTTTTTTTCATATTATGTTCAAATTAGGATAGTTAGAGATGCATGTTGTAGTGGATTATAGGTGGTTAGGTAGCTAGGATGTGGTTAGTGGATTTAGGCCTGATAATTGCCCCGTTCTTGCTATTTGTTTTATCAATTTCGCAATTCTGATTTGGCTGTGATGATCATATTGTTCATATATTGTTCTTCCATGTTTCTTGCTGCTGTTACACTGCTCTTTCATGTTCATGTTATTTGTGTCTCTTTGCAACTTTATTTGAATTTATATGAACTGCTTTTTCATACTGTTTATTTCTGGGAACGTCCAATTTTAGCCGGAATGCTGCCCAATTTTCTGCAAATTGTTTCATTTTCATTCATGTAGTGATTTTGGCAATTTTGAATTTTGCATTACTTAGCTATAACCATACCAATTCATGAATGCACGGGCTCGCATTCTTATTTCTTTTTGATTCCCTGGTTAATACATTACATTATTGATGACTTTGTTTTAATTTTGCAAACTTCTGTATCTATCTGAATTATCATCAATACACTAAAATTTTTGCTTGAACATGAGTTGATTAATCTTTAAATTATGAATTCTTTGTTACCTAGGAAACATTTATCAATGCCACTCAATTTAATTTTCTTTCTCCTAACTCACTGATTTCCACCTTCTAACCTCTTTTTCAATCCTAACCGATCTAACTTTCAAACTTCTCTTTTTGGTTTTTAACTATTTACTTTAATTTTCTAACTCAAGGCTTGATTATTCTTTTTCCTAATTAACATGAATTCTACTTATATTATATTTTGGATTGTAATTTTTCATCTCAGATTTCTAACTCATATACAATCTATAATGCACATATACATAACTCATTTCATAATTCTCCTGCTATTTTGCCACTCTGTGCTTATATTGTTATTATTCTATTTGCCTACTTATTTTCCTGCTTTGTTCTTCAATTATACCCTGGAATTTCTGCTTTTCAGGATGTCTGACCCTCAGTGCAAAGGAAAAGACAAAGCAACCACTGGCAAACGGAAAAGAGGCGAATCCTCTATGTCTATCCTGGACATTATACATGATGACTCCTGGCGGGAGAAGCACTTTACCCCGCAGGAGAAGGATGACCAGCTCCTCACTGCCAATGATCCAGTTAAATTTACAAACAGATACTGTGAGCTGAAGTATCCAGTGTTTGCCACCTCCAGGAACCTGTACCTGGAGAGAACTCTGAAAATTCCAGAAGAACTACAAAATACACCTCCGAATAGATAAAATAGAGAGGCTGGTTCTTCTTGGAGAGAAACTTGACAGAGGTCAATGCTTCCTGGGTCAGAAATTTTTACTGCAACTATTTCAAGACTTTCCTAGATGCAGTGCACCTTAGAGGGAAACAGATTTTGGTCACTGAGGAAGCCATTGAGGATATCCTCCACCTTCAGCCTAAATAAGATCAGCCTGACGGTTACCAAAAGGCTGAAGAGGACATGCGCTTTATGAGATTTGACTGGGATGCTGTCAAGCAGAGGATAGCCCTTGATCCTACTGTCCCATGGGTCATGGGAAAGAACACAGTGATGCCTAAGGGAATCAAGCTGCTCTACCTGAATGATGAGGCTCGGCTCTGGCACCAGATTCTGAGCAACTATGTGATGCCAAGCACTCATGAGATAGAGCTGCCCGCTGCTATTATCACCCTCATCTGGTATGTGATGGAGGGTAAGGACCTGTATCTGCCACGTTTCATCCGATATTATATGGCCAGGGTCCATGTCAAAGGCACTCTTCCTTTCCCTTATCTGATCACCCAGCTAGGCCGTCGAGCTGATGTGCCTTGAGAGCTTGCTGATGAGAAGCCACCTGTTACAGACTGCAAGAAGATTATCCCTCGCAGTAGGAAGTTTCAGGCTTTAGGCCACAGACCCCCATTCCTCACCGCTTCTGATGAGACCGCCACGCCTTCAGCTGCCCCTTCTTCTTCCACTGCTGTACCAGCTACCACCACTGCACCTCCACCTGCCTCAAAGCCCGTTTACCACCTCGTGCACCGCTTATTTCAGCAGCTGGACCAGATGGAGCGCCACAACCGGTGACGATATGAGAGATCTGAGCATCGCAACAAGCGACGCTATGAGCACCTCAAGTTGATGATCCGATCCGGCGGCGACATCCCCTTCGAGCTTGACACACCATCAGAGCCATCTGAGGAGGAGGCGGACGAGCATGAGGAGGAGACACATGCACAGAGAGAGGCTAAGCAGGCAGGACCAGAGCAGGCTGCACCCCAGCATGCGGAGCCACACCAGATTCAGGCTACAGACCCAGAGATCCCTCTGCAGTTAGCGCCTCTACTGCAGCAGACAGATCCTCCTACACTTATCCAGTCTGCAGACCCTCAGACCACCACAGAGACTCCAGCAGCCCATCCTTTCGGTGATGACACTTTTTCACACCCAACTTGAGTGAGCATCGAGGACGATGCTATATTTTAAGTGTGGGGAGGTCGCCATCCCTGGCGTATCTTTTTGGTGAACCACTACAGACTCTTTTTATCTTATTTTGTTTATTTTTCTGTATTTTTATCTTTATTTTTATTTTTATTTTTCAGTACTTGCGCATTATTCTTTTGCTGTATTTTTCACTTTATTTCCGTATTTTGCACTTTAGTTTATATCTTAGCCATTTAGTTTAGTTTGCAATTCTAAACTTATTAGTTATAGAATATGTGGATTCATTAGTACAATTTACCCTTTTAGCATATGATAGTTTGGTTCAATTAAAAATAAAAAAAAGAAATAAACTAGAGACTTTAGTAAATTAAAACAATCCACACACCTTGTATATATAGCATTACATGTTAGTTAGTTAACAACATTTCATCAAGGAGGAACACTAAGATTTTAAGGGCCACCCTAAAATTTACATTGAGAATAATGGGAACTCTTAATTTCTACTTGCATGACATGTATAACTGATATATGATTTTTGAGTTGGAGAATACACAGCCTGTGAGTTTTGAGCTTAATTGTATGGTTACATTCAAACCATAAATTTCATTCCTGTGTGTTCTGCCCTTCTTTTTCATTTTGATGTTCTTTACTTTGTTCTAATCTATATGTCCAATATAGAATATAGATACATACCAAGAGATTATTGAGGCCATCATTTGAATTTTTCCTCACTTATTCCAAATTAGCCTACCTTGTGCATCACCCTTGTTAGCCCCCCTTGAGCTTTTTAATCCCCTCCTGTTCTATAAACCACATTACTAGCCTTAAGTAGAAAAACAAAATAAAAATCCCAAGTTGAATCCTTGGTTAGCTTAAGATAGATATTGTGTATAATTTAAGAGTAGGGAATTTTATGGGAATATGGGATGATAGAAACAAAGTAGGAATTTAAAAAAAAAAGATTAAGTTGTTTCAAAAACAAAATTTGGGAAGCATGCTCATGTGAAATCAAAACAATTGAATTACCATGTGCATTGATAAAAAAAAATTTATATTTTCAGTATTTAAATAAGGGGATACAAAAATTCCCCAAATACAAAATAAAAAGAGTCAATGCACATGGGACAAAATTTCAAAAATTAAAATTAATGCATGAGCTTGCAATACAAAGTGGGAGAATTTGGGTCAATAGGTAGAGAAACTTTAAAATTATATAAAGTATGTATGTTAGGTGAGATCTTAGACTAATCAAGGATTCACTTATTAGCTCACTTAGCCTTATACATATACCCTTACCTTTACCCTGGCCCCATTACAACCTTGAAAAAGACCTCATGATTTTTATATGTCTGTATTCTATAATTGTTGATTGGTTAGATGAAGAACAAAGTTTTAGAAAGTAAGGATGGAAAAAGAATAGAGTGATTAACCCAATAAACACTGAGTGACTAGAGAGTAAACACAAAATCCAGTGAGGGTTCAATAGCTCATCACCATATATCTCTGCTTAATTGTTAATTATCTTGCAAGTTTGTGAAATATTTTTACCCATCTCAATTGTAAAAGTGCTTTAACATTATCTAAGGTTTGGCTATGCATATATGATTCTTTGAGGATATGAATTAATTTAACTACATGTAAGTTTTATATACAAGTGAAAAATAACTAGAATTGCATTATTCATTTAGGTAGTTTGCATTTAGAATAGATTGCATTGCATGAAATTCCACCACTTTACCTTACTCTTTATCTTGGATTTAGCATGAGAACATGCTATTGTTTAAGTGTGGGGAGGTTGATAAACCCATATTTAATGATATATTTTGTGCTCAATTTAAGTGATTTATTCAATCATTCACCCACTTATTCATGTGAAATTGCATGGTTTTACTTTTCCTTCCTTATTATGTGATATATGTGAAAAATATGTTTCCTATGCTTTAAAAATATTAATTTTAATTACCTTTTATTACCATTCGATGCCGTGATTTGTGTGTTAAGTATTTTCAGATCTCCTAAGGCAGGAATAATTTAAAGGATGGAAAGGAAACATACAAAAATGGAAGGAAAGCACAAAATGGAGTTTTTGAAGAAACTGGCAGCGACGCGAATGCATGGACGACGCGACCGCATGCCTAGCGCGAAAAGGCAGTGACGTGAACGCGTGACTGACGCGGACGCGTGCCTTGAGCAGAACACAAATGACACATACGCGTGATCGAAGCAAATGCGTGATAAGGAAAACTCCAGATGACACGACCGCGTGACCCACGCGGATGCGTGACAGACGCCACGCACCAGAAACTGCAGAAAATGCTCCCAGCGATTTTTGAAACCCTTTTTGGCCCAGATCCAAGTCCAGAAAGCACATATTAGAGGTTATAAAGTGGGGGAATGCATCCATTCATAGAGAAGCCTTCGGATCATTCACTTTTCATAGTTTAGATGTAGTTTTTAGAGAGAGAGGTTCTCTCTTCTCTCTTAGGCTTTAGGATTAGGATTCCTCTTAAAGAATTTAGGATTTTAACTTTTCATCAGGTTCAATATTTCTTTTACTTTATATTTCTCTCTTATTTTCAGATACTTTAATGTTTTTCGTTATTTACTTATGTTGCCAAATTGGCTTATGAACTTTCTATGTTTAGATTGATTTTCTCTTATTAATGCAATTGAGGTATTTTTGATTTATGATTCTTATTTAGCTTTTTATATTCTTGGCTTTAATTGATTAACTGGAGGCTCTTGAGTTATCAACCTTATCGTGATTGATTGTTATGTCTGCTAATTGACTGGAATCCCACTAACTCTAGTCTTTTCTGAGGAGTTGGCTAGGACTTAGGGATCTAACTAATTAGTTCACTTGACTTTCCCTTGCTTTCGTAAAGGTTAACTAAGTGGGATTAAACTCAATTCTCATAAGAGTAACTAGGATAGGACTTCCGAATTTTCATACCTTACTAAGAGTTTATTTTATAGTTATTTATTTACTTTACTTGTCATTTAAATTACTTGTTCCTTACTTTCAAAACCCCAATCTACAAGACTCATAACCATTAATAAGAACACCTCCCTGCAGTTCCTTGAGAAGACGACCCGAGGTTTAAATACTTTGGTTATCAATTTTTAAGGGGTTTGTTACTTGTGACAACCAAATGTTTGTAAGAAAGGTTGATTACTTGGTCTAGAAACTATACTTGCAACGAGAACTTATTATAACTTCTAAACCATCAATCTTCAATCTCTTCAAGCTCGGGCAATGATAGGTTTAACTTATTATTTTCGACGGAAAATTTTAAGTTACAGACGGATTTTCCGTCTGTAATAATTTAATCAAATCAGTGTTTTTGTCCATTTGATTACAGACGGATTTTCCACGAAAAAATTAATTTTTTCGACAGAATTATTGACGGATTCTCTTTTCCGTCTGTAATTTATGCTAATTCATTTTTTTTTGTTTTCCGACAAAAAATTTCTCTGAAATTCCGTCTGTATTTCCGTGGGATAAAATCCGTCGAAAATATTCGTCTGTAATAACTAGTTTTCTAGTAGTGTTTACTTGCTCAAATGAACTCATAATTTGGCACGATCGATTGGGGCATCCTGAAACAACCATGATATAGAGAATTGTTGAAAATTCTCATGAACATTCACTAAAGAGTCAAAGAGTTCTTTAATCTAGTATTTTTTATTATGCTGCATGTTTTTAGGGAAAGTTGATTGTAAGGCCATCACCAGTGAAAATTAGATTTAGGTCCCCTAAATTTCTAGAAAGAATTCAAGGAGATATACATGGACCAATTCATCCATCATACGGATCCTTTAGATACTTTATGGTCCTAATAGACGTGTTCTCGAGATGGTCACAACATGTGTGCTTATTGTCTTCTCGCAACCTGGCATTTGCGAGATTACATGTTCAAATTATTCGATTAAAAGTACATTTTTCAGAAAATCCAATCAAAAAAATTTTCCTTGACAATGTTGGTGAATTCAGTTCCTAAATCCTTGATGCTTATTGAATGGATAGCAGAATAAGTGTTGAACATCCAATAGCTCATGTTCACATACAAAATGGGTTAGCAGACTTATTAAATGTCTCCAATTAATTGCTAGATCCTTATTTATGAGAAAAAATCTCTCTATTTCTACGTGGGGCATGTAATTTTATATGCCGCAACACTTATTCGTTTGAACCAAAAAGTTACCATCAATTCCCTTTCCTGCAATTAGCTTTTGGCCAGCAGGCAAATAGTTTTCATTTTAGAATATTTGAGTGTGCGATATATGTTTCAATTGCCTCACTTTCTTGCACCAAAATGGGACCCAAAAAAATTGAAAATTTATGTGGGACATGATTCTCCCTTTATATTATCTTGAGATACAAACAGGAGATGTGTTTAAAGTCTGATTTGCAGATTGTCAATTTTATGAATCAATGTTTTCAGCATTCGGGGGAGAGAATAAGCCATTTGAGAAAGAACTTAATTGGAATGTATTATCGTTAATGCATCTATATCCACGATCAGGACAATATAAATTAGAAGTTCAAAACATTATACATTTGTAAAGTATAGCAAATGAATTGTCTGATGTATTTTCTGATACAAAGAGGATAACCGAATCCTACATGCTAGCTGAAAATACCCCAATTTGAATTGATGTTCCAATTGGACAAATAGCTACTAAAACAAGTACACGCCAGAAGCTTGGTAGAACAATTGGTTCTAAAAATTAAAATTCTCGAAAAAGAAGAGAGGTAATTGATATTACCAAGACAAATGATACTTTTGTTGAAAAGGATAAAGACATAGAAAATACACCAACAAGTATCCAAAATTCTGATATAGTTTTGACGCTAGAAGACGTTCAAGTACCTAAAAATTGTGAAAATGATAAGATCTCGATAAATTATATCTTTACAGGAGAAAAATAGAACCGAAATAAAATAATTTTTAATAAAATATTTGTATATAAAATGGCATTACACATCATTCATGAAAGTAAGATCTTGAGCCAAGAATAGTCGAAGAATGTCGAGAAAGGAATGACTGGGCAAAATGGGAAGAAGCTATGAAGGTTGAGTTAGACTTACTTGCAAAACGTGAAGTCTTTGGACCTGTAGTTCGTGCACCACAAGATATAAAACATGTTGGATATAGATGGGTATTTGTGAAAAAATGAAATGAGAAAAATAAAGTTATACACTACAAAACTCAAGTTATGGCATAAGATTTTTCACAAAGGTCCGGTATAGCTTATGAAAAAATATATTTTCTTGTTGTAGATGCAATAACATTTATTTGATCAATTTATTTGCACACAAACTACATATGTATCTAATGGATGTGGTGACAATTTATTTGTATGGATTATTGGATCGTGATATTTATATAAAAATTCCTGAATGACTAAAGATATCTAAACCATCCAATGAATATTCGCAGGGGACTATACTCAGTCAAATTGCAAAGATCTTTATATGGTCTAAAATAATCTAGACAAATGTGGTACAATAATCTTACTAAGTATCTGGTAAAAAAATAGATTCAAGAATGATGATATCTGTTAAAAAAATCTGTATTTGGATTCATTATAATTGCTGTATATGTTGATAATTTAAATATTATTGGAACCCCTAAAGAGATTCCAACAATCATAAAAACTCTAAAAAGAAGGTTTGAGATGAAAGATCTTGGATGGCTAAATTTCGTCTCGACCTGCAGATCGAGCATAAAATAATAGGATCTTTATTCATAAAAAAAATATATAAAAAAGATCTTGAAAATATTTTATATGGATAAGTCACATCTATTAATTATCCCAATGATCGTAAAGTCTTTGGATGTGGAAATGATCAATTCTGTCCGGAAAAGTCCTAAAGTAACATAGTGCCATTGGAGTACTAATGTATCTTGCTAATAATATACGATCTGACATATCATTTGCTGTAAATTTACTAGCAAGGTATAGTTCCTCTCCAACCAAAAGACATTGGAATGGAATTAAATAAATTTTTTGATATCTTCATGGAACAGCTGATATGGGACTATTTTATCCATATGAATCTAATTCACAATTAGTTGGCTATGCAGATGCAAGATACTTATCTAATCTACACAATGGAAGATCTCAAACAAGATACCCATTCACATATGATAATACAGTTATATCATGGAGGTCTACAAAATAGACGATAGCAGCAACGTCCTCTAATCATGCTAAATACTAGCGATATATGAAGCAAGTCACGAGTATTTTTGGTTCAAGAGTTTAGTCCAATATATTCTATCATCATGTAGACTAACTGATAGGAAAATAGCTTCAACTATTCTATTTGAAGATAATACAGCATGCATTGCTCAACTTAAGGGTGGATACATCAAATTTAAAGGTGATAGAACAAAGTATATTTTTTCCAAATTTTTCTTTACTCATGATCTTCAAAATTGAGGAACCATTGATGTCCAATAGATCCACTCAAGTGATAATTTGACAGATTTATTTACAAAGTCACTTCCAAAATTCTTTTTTGAATGATTGGTACATCAAATTGTGATGCGCCAATTTCAAGATATTAAATAATATTGAAAAGAGGAGGAGGCTGTACTCTTTTTTTCTTGGTCAGGTTTTTATTCCTATTGTGCTTTTCTTGACAAGATTTTTAATGAGATAGTCCTTATCACAAAGGATATTATACTCTTTTTCATTCACTAAAATTTTTTCATTGAATTTTTCTTTAATAAAATTTTAATGAGACATAGTCCTAAATGAACATCTAAGAGAAAGTGTTGTGATATGGATGCCCATTTAATAATGTATGACTTCTTTCACAATATGAGTGGCTCAATTTTTTAATGGTGAGAGGCTCACGTTATAAAGAGAGGTCGAATTTAATAAAAATTGAAAAAGATGATTTTTGTATGTGTATAAATAGGAAAAACAAGATCTTAGACAACACATACACAAAAATAATAAAACACTTTTCTTTATATATGTACGTTCTAACATACAAAAAAATGCATTATCAAAAAATATGAATTATCTCTATTGAGATAATAATATTATAGAATATTAATACTAAAATTTTCTATTTATATTTTTTATTTTATATTTTTTTTTCTTTATTTATTTATTTTACCACACTTAGGACACACAAATTGAATTTCCATATAGTAGAGTAACATGTTCCTCTTTTGACCTACATAGAGGATTCAATAAGTCAGAATAGGTGGCATGCATGGATATTGATGAGATAAAACATTTTTTACCAATAATGAATATTTTCCAATGCAAGAGTTACGTTAATTAAATTATGTGTGATAGTTGTGAAGGTATATATTATAGGTTATTTTAAATAATAACTAGGTGTTATTATATATATATATATAAATTATGATTCCAAAATTTTTCAATAAACAAATTAGTGTAAATTAAAAAATATATTAATTAATATATATTATTTAATTTACACTAAAATGTGATTAACCCTAAATGTTTTATAAAGAGAAGTGTATATGTTATGTAAAATAACCCTAAAGTTTATATATGTTTAAGTATATCTATCTTTTATATTTTGGATTATATCAAGATGGGACAATAATTTAGTTAATTATTAATGAACACTTCAAAGAGAGTCATAGTAAAAGCACATGTCAATAATGGCCTAATGGGTGGTAGAGAAGGTCAAAAGAAAAAGAATTAATTAATAAATAATAATAAGTTGATCAAACTAAGGTTCAAAGTAAAAGGGCATGCATTTCAATAATAGCTGGTAAAGATGACACTGTAATAAGCCTAACTTTGATGAGGTTCATGCATAAAGAAAACAATTTCATATATATTTGGCATGAACTTATCAAGATTTTAGTCAGAATCTTAATAAACGTCAACAGCAAAACCATTTTTTTTTTTGAATTATTCAACTAAATAAGAATTCCCTTGGTAAAATCAAAAACAAAATATATGTTCTTCTATTCAGGGTTGTGGAACCGTATTCAACTATGAATTATGATCGCTGCACATGCACGGAAGCCAATAAGCCAAGCATTCATGTTTCTTGCCAACATTCTAGTGAAACCTTGAAAACTAATTAAACAATTAATTAATGGGTTATGCTAGGTAATCAATGACTTTCTTGAATAACATGAACAACTATCAATCAAATAAAAATATATTACATCTCTAAATTACCCATCTAAATCTTAGTATTAAAATAACTATCCGTACACCTAGTGAAATAAACATCTAATATATCTATTATTTACATTGTTTAGTATTTTTATTATCTACTTATATTTTTCTTTAATTATATATGGAAAGGAGAATATTCAGACATTAATCCACGATCTTATTCTCTAAATAAATTATGCAATAAAGAGTAGGTGGTTAATATATTTTTCTTTGTACTAAATTAATATTATTAACCAACTTCTCTTTTTTTTTCTTCCGCTAAAATGTTTGCATGTATATGCGTTTTAAGTGTTTCTTTCTCCCGCAAATTATAGTTATTATAAAATTAGGAGCAAGACCAAAATTTGCTTCTAGATGCGTTAGACAGGATTTGGGTGAACCTGATGAGTCATAAGATATTAGAAAATTATTATTCGTCAAACATTACGTCTCTTAGGTAGTGTTTGTTTGCAGAGACTAGAATTGATATTGGGAGACAGGATTTTAATATTGTGTTTGTTGAGATAGAGACTAGCACTGAAAATTGTGTCTCTGTCTTAATAATTTGAGTATTTCAATGCTTCAAAAAATTGGAGACACTAGAGACTAGGACAGAGACAGAACTTCAACTAATTATTTTATCACTAAAATACCCCTAATGTAATTATCTAATTCCAACATTACTCTTTCCCAATCTGAAATTAGGGCTTGAGTTTATAACAGACGCTCAATACATCTTCTCCTTCTTGCTTGAAGAAGGTCCTGCTCAGCGTCCATAGCCAAAGGTCCGTCCACCTCGCCGGCCTAACCAGTTGAAGGTAAGCGATTGGCACTTCCAACCTCCTCTTCCGAGGCCTCCATTTCTGACGTCTTCTCGCTTGTTCACAGATTTTGTGGTCCGACGAAGCTACAGGAGAGAACCTGCCGTGTCGGTGTGGAGGCCATCTGAGAGTTGTTGCGAGCACAGTTTTCGTTATCCAGGTTAGTAAAGCTCCCTTTCTGTGATCTGGGTTCTTGTGACTTCATTTGGTGTGGGATGCAGTTTGTATGAAGAGGTTTGTGTGTAATTTATTTTGTGGATTATGCTCTGTTTCTGGTTTACTGGGTTTGGGAAGTGGGAGAAGAAAGTTGAAGTGGAATGTATGCTTTAGTTACTGTTAAGGGGTATTGAAAAAAGCAGATTAAGAATTGAACATAGAAGATTATACATTCAAACAAGATGTGTAGAAGGTTAATCATGACAAATTGCATGGTCTATTCGAATTTATTCATTTGTTGATTATTTATTTAATTCATGAATACAGCTGAAAGACAGTCTACTTTGTGAATTTGTTACAGTTCTATATGACAAACAGAATCCATTTTTTATGTTGTAATTAAGGTATTCATAGTTTGTGACAGTTGATGTAACTGAATCTGATACAATGTTTGTAGTTGTGTCTATGTTTATAATGTGTTTATTTTTTTCTGAATCTGATACTATGTTTGTAGTTTGGTACGAAATGAAATTAATTGTTGAACTGACAATGTTACTAAGCTTGAGCTTAGGTTTTGTAATTGATACATACAGATTTAGATGATGCCCTTGTTTTTGAATCCGCAAAGGGATTGCACGCTTGCATATTTCTGTTAACATTCTTGTCTTGTTATACTTTGCTACCGGAAATCAAATAACCACATCTTTAATTACTCTTTGACTCATTGTTAAATGATAACCTTACTTTTGAAAATGTCAAACTAAAATTTTCTTTTGTCACAGCTAAGTATAAGGATAAGCATAAGGTAAAAGGAGAAGGGAGTTAACCTAATTTAGAGACTGACACTGCTTTGTTGTTAACCTTGGTTTTCATAAAAATGCCAAAGTCCAAACTCCATACTCCCTTTAAAGTTTTGTGTGTTTCATATTTTTTAAGTTAATAAAAATATATGGTAAGCATTTGTTTGGATGAAATAACGTTATTAATAAATAAATTGTAATGAAAATTCTGAAGTTGTGTAAGAGTTCATTGGAAAGTTTATGTTTTTTTTTTTGAAACGATTTTGCTAGGAAGAAATGGAGCGGTCGGAAATTATTAAGCGATGCGTGTCTTTTTATGAAGAGATGAGATCCAACCATGAAGAAAGAATGTTGTTCTTTGTGCTTACGCTGTTTGTTTACTTTAGGGGTAGAACTAGTGGCCAACTATCGTTAGGCGGAAGAATGAATAGTAGAATTAGACGTGAGGCTTTAGAG
This sequence comes from Arachis ipaensis, assembly GCF_059453495.1. Taxonomy (NCBI): domain Eukaryota; kingdom Viridiplantae; phylum Streptophyta; class Magnoliopsida; order Fabales; family Fabaceae; genus Arachis; species Arachis ipaensis. Next base: position 50,899,658 of record NC_142443.1, read on the forward strand.
CGTATTGTTGGTGAGGGTGATAGGAATTGTATCTGGGAGTTGAGAATGAATACAAATGCCTTTGCTAACTTGTGTGAGTTGCTCCAAGTTTAGGGCGGACTTACAGAGGATGGTCATGTAAGCCTGCCGGAGCAGGTTGCGACCTTCTTAATTATCTTAGTGCATCACAAGAAAAACCATAGTCTACATGTTAGATTTTGTAGGTCCGGCGAGACAGTTAGTAAGTATTTTAATAAAGTTTTGAAGGCTGTAATACGGATTCAAGGGATGTTGTTCGCGAAGGCTACACCAGTTGCCGAGGACTGTGTTGACCCCACATGGCGAAGGTTTAAGGTAGAGTTTATTTGATGTTCTCTATGATTCATGTTTATCTGATGGATTCTCTATCTGAACATCATAGCTTTCTATGGATAGTAAGGTTGCTTGGGAGCATTAGATGGCACTTATATAGAGGTGATAGTCCTCGAGTCTGAGAAGGCAAGGTACCGCACAAGAATGCCCAGCGAAAGAATGGCCAGCTGATAGCTGATGCCATTGTTGGTGTGAACGAGAAGTGGAAGGTTGGCGAGAAGCTCACACAGCTTGGATTCGGTGATGACGATGTGGTGAGGGCGATTCTGAAGTTTTCCCAGAGTCCTAATGTGTATGCACATTTCTGGGGCTTGTCAGATTCACAAATGATTGCGCTTGTGCGTTCCATTATATGAAGTTCAAGACTAGTTAAATTTATTAACATTGGGTTCTGGTATTAAGCTTGGTTAAGGGTGTTAACTTTTTGGAGGTTAGGTCTTAGGATTTAAGAACATTGTTATGTTTAACACGGTAAAACTTTGGTACCCTCTGTGTGTTGCTATGTTTTGGTTCCTTAACTATGGAATTTCCTTTGTTTTGATCTTTTTTGGATGAATACTTTGGTGGTTGATTATCAAGCTTAACAAGTTCCTCCATTTTCCGGTTATATTAATTTGTATTAGGATTTAACTTACAAAGATTTCTTCCTAGTAAGTCTAATAATTCTGTTTCAATTCTTTTTAACGAAAATAGTGTTTTGTAACACACACATAGGCAACATGTTGATACATTTGGCAGCCAAATGACTTCATCACAACTACATCATGAGTGTAAACATACATATCCACTTATACAAACAAAGGTGAAATTTCTCTCACAGGCAAAAATGGCCTTGAGACAATATTGGTTCAAAATATGAATTCCTTCCATCTTTTATACCAAATATGTGCTATTGTTATTCACATCTTGTTCAAAGGCCATACTACAACTTACACAACACAACAATGATCAACACAACACAAAAAACGGAGACAACAAGTTGACCGCACATTAGAAACTTCAGATACACAACATCAGCATGAAGTTTTTCCACTCGTTCGCTCGTCTTAAAATTAAAGTTAAGCTGAGAAGATCGATCATCTCCGGAGTCAGAAGGCTGGATATTTGGGCCTGCCCATCTAAACCATCCACATCGCCTTGTTGGACACGCATAATACTTTCTACCCGGGTTGGCAACGCTATTCGAAACTTGTAACGGTGCTCTTAACCCACACTCACAAAAACGGTCTCCCGTTATGTTTCCGCTGCCGTACGTACCACTTGTTGATCTTCGACTTGAGGAAGCCATTGTTAACCACCCTACAAATTTAACAGTAACTCAAACGATTTTAATGTAGTACACACAACACATAAAAGAAGAAGAGGATTCATATATGAAACAACCAATGATGATTCAACCGAAACAAATGCAGAAATGTAAAAAAAATTTTTGGTTGCAATCATGTCTCTGTACCAAGTGTTAACTGTGTCACCTCTTACTTGGCAAAGTTGAAATAACAAAATTTGAGTACATATAAACACTTTATTATGAATGATTAAAGAAGAAAGATGGTTAAGTGGACAAATAAATGGATAACTCAAATTGAACAGGTTATTTAATTGATAAAAGGTTAAATTTTAGATAGTTGCTGGAACAGATACCTGCTTAATCAAGCTCACTTCTCTTTTCAGCAGAGCAAATATTCGCCAGCAGAATTACAATTTCACAGTAGAACATACATAAACGAAATACCATTGGAAGACAAATATGAGCAAGTATTGACAGCAATTCCTGAGAAATGCCTTCACTCAATATTTTAAATTCTAAATTCAATACTATGTTCGGCAAACGGTTGAGAGGTCTAAACAGAGAAGCCGAAATTAAAGATGAACTAATTAAGGCTTTTGAGAAAGGAGCAAAACAAAAAAGACAGCAATGCAAACAAATGCTACCTCACAAACGGCAACGAACAGAGGCACAGATCCGGCACCATGGCGACGCACACCCACAAAGATCGATTCCGCAGCGGCGTCACAAAACAGGGGTCACTAACGGGTCCACCAAGTCGAACTAGGGATCACTGCCGAGGGGCCTTCGTCGATCCGACCAAAAAAGGCTGAAAACCTGAGGTCCAAGCGGCCGCGGGTCAGGCTCCAGCCTACGTTGCCGGAAGAGGACAGCAGGAACGGTGGCTGAGAGCAAAAAGGGGGTGAGGGTTTGCCACTATCGAAAATGAAATTGTTTTTTGGGGGGGGTAGGGTTCTTTGCTGAAATTAAAGGGGCATTTTAGTAAGTTCATAAATTTAGTCTTCATCTTTTACTTTAAACCAAACATGATACTGAGACAGAACTCAGTCTTGTACACCATCATACCAAACACAATACTATACTTATTTCTGTCTCTGTCTCTTGGTCTCTGTCTCTCTGTCTCTGTCTCTTGGTCTCTGTCTTGCAAACAAACGCTACCTTATATACTAAACGTAATTAAAAATACTGCTTAATAAAAGAGAGAACGACAGCATAGTTAAAGTTAAAAAATATAAATAAAGAAAGTGTAGATCTCTCCATCTAGCTATACCTATACTATTGGTTAGCAAGTTTTTTATTAGGTGATGAATTGAATTAGATTCATAGATTGCATATTATATACCGAAAAGTATTGGTAGACAATAAAAATATTAAACAATGTGAATAATAGATATATTAGAGGTTAAATTCACTAGATGTACGAATAATTATTCTAATATTAAGATTTAGGTGAGTAATTTAGAGTGTAGTATGTTTTATTTGAATTAGGCCAATTTTAAGACCCATTATTCATGTTGTTCAAAAAAGTCATTGATTACCTAACATAACCCATTATATATTTTATTGTATTAATTAGCATTTCCTTATTGGTAGAGAGGAAGGAGGACAACGACCTCAAACATCAATCGTTGCTTATAAATTGTATAAATTTTAGTTTAATCTTTTCTAAATTTTTTATTGAAGTCCATTTTATTTTGAAATTAATTTTTTATCACTCTTTAAAATTTAATCTAACTTCGTTTCTGGTCATGACCTAATGGATAGATTATTATTTGTGCTGTAGTGTTGCAAGAACGCTGTTTCCTTTTTTTGTTTTATTTCGTTTATTTATTAGTTTTCAATATATGTATATAACGATCTAAAGAAGAAGAGAGGTAAATCATAATCTAGAACCATTTTTTAAAACATCAGTGTCACATCAAATTTTACAATAAATAAAAACTATATGCTGTAAAGAATTTTTATTCTTAATAAAATTTTATTATGTTATTTTTAAATTTTATAAAAATAAGATATATAAGTCTTTTTGTCATATTTTTAAAGATTTATTTGTCTAAATAAAAATAATAGATTTGATTAAGATAAAGACTTATATATTTTATTTCTGCAAGGTTTAAAAACCTTAATGTAACAAAAAATTTTTAAGTATAAAAATTTGGATAGATAAATTTTTTCCTCATGTAAGAACCTTTTTTTTTTACTACGCGTGAATTATTTATATAAGTATTTTTTATTGATTTTATACTGAAATTTAATTTTTTTATCAACCAAAATTAAATTTTAAATTTTTAGATCATAAAAATTCTGATAGAATTGATGTCATTGAATTATTTTTTTCAAAAATTAATTATTGATTAAAAAAATACATAAATAATTATATATTTTAAAAAAATAAATAACAATAATAACGAAAAAAAAGGAAATGAACCCTGCAATTCGGCCTTTTGCACATAGCAAAGATATAACTTAAATTTCAATGTAAAGTTTTTCTCCTTTGCTATTTTTTATTATTTTTTAAATACAGTATATCATCACTTTTATCCAGATTGTGAAATTGCAACGAAAGAAAGACGCAATTAAGTAACACAACTTTCATTATCAGAACAGCACCGGAAAAGCGTCATTTTGAATTCATGTGGTTGGACTTTGACATATTTGATTGCATGCACTTTTGGATATTTTGGGGGATATATAGTTGGTATACATTATTGATTAAGTTACGGTGCATATATTTATATGAATAACATAGCTCCACGTCATGTGGCTTTTATGCAATGCAATTTGTGTTTCACGTCATTATTCTTCTTAATGAACCTACATATGACTTAGCTCGTCTCTATTTATTACAATATAATGCTTTCGAATTTTATTTAGGTATTTTCTATGGATTTGGATACTTTAAATTTTGAATTTTATTTTAAAAAATAAAATATAATTTTTTATTTTTATAGATGAGATTAAAAAAATTTATAAAAAAATTATTTAAATATGAGAAATCATATTTTATCTTTTAAAATAAAAATTTAAAATTTAAAAGATCTAAATTCATTTTGTATATATAATTTATTCTCACACACATAAAAATATCGGTGATATTATATAATTAAGATATTTTAATAATTACCTTTAATTAAATTGATCTAACAATTTAAGAATTTATAATAAAAAATTATATTTGAAAAAAAGAACAAATATAAAAAAATTAATTAGACTCAATTACTAAAATTATTTGTTTATTTAATACTTTTTAAAAATACAGATCCTAATTAAAAAGAAAAACATGGCTGTAATAGTAGAAGTATGATAATTACCTAAATTAACTAAACCCTTTTTACCTCGCATTCGATAATAAAATTAAAGAAATGACTCAGGCAAAACATTTTTCATTAATGATTGAGGAATACCTTAATATTCAAGTTAGGGTTTTGTACCGTTAGAAGAAGATTAGGATTTGAATTTCCAAGATATGTTATACCAGTAACATGTTAAGAGAAAAATCGATAAAGAAAAACGAAAATAGGAATATCGGAAAGGTTAGTGTTAAATTTTTTTTTCTAAAATACTCTTTTATATATATATATATATACTTCTGTATTATATATAGAAATATAGAAAGAGTTAGTTAATAATTTTAATTTTTAAAATATATTTTGTTATATATAATTAACAAAAAATTTATTCATTTTCTATATTTAAACTCAAAGCTTCATAGTTAATTATAAATTTTCTTGCTATTATAACTAATTTTATTATTGTTATTTTTTACACACATTTAACAAATAAAAGAATGATATCAATACGCACGTTAGAAAAAATTGTCTATTATTAATACATGAGTATATATAAATGGCCCTTAAAAAAATTATTGTTGGGGGACAGTCAAATCAACGAATCTAGAAACACACTAATAAAACAAATAGAAAATCTAGAACACAACACTAGAATACATGATACTAATTAGACACTAATTATTTGAGTAACTTTCTTCTTCTGACTTCAAAATTAAATAAACAATATGATTATTAAAAAGAAAAAGAACATATTAGTTATAAGCTCCGGTGACTAAAAGATATGTAGCTGCTGAATGTAACGAGTTTGTTTTTTTTTTTTTTTTTTTTTTTTTTTTTTTTTTTTGTTAATTTGAAGTGAGAACACTATTTTGTATATATACTACGCGGTTGGAGAGAGAAAAGAAACGAGTCACAGCTAAGAAAAGGGATTATTAAGTATTCTAGATCAAACTATCTTGTTTTCTTTTTAGCCACCACATAAAGTTTCCAGAAGAGGAATTCTAGAACTTCTTTCATTTTCTTCAAAAGAAAAAGTAGAAAGATTAAGAAAAATGCATCTTTGTACGATGACTATATGCAACTTTAATTTGTTGTTTTCTCGGGGGATTGATTTCAGATGTTTTATTGGGTATTAGATTAGACCATGAAGCCACCAATAGAAAACAGAATTAGACGTCAGAACGTGTTTGGAAGAAAATAGTTGTGTGAATTATTGAAAATTGATAACAGAGTTAATTGATTATTTACAATAATGGAAACACGAAGATAAATAATTTGGTATATAATTAATTAATCACTCAGCTATTAAGATATGGTATCTATGATTCCACGGTTCAACCAGTTGGCGTGTGGCTTTGAAACCCTACTTGCATGACAAGCTAGCAATGCTTGTACTTGGGTCCAATTTCATAAATTATGTGCTAGTATTTTAGTTCAAAAAAAATTAGAGATACTTTTAAAAGTAAATATGCGATATTTTTTTCAACTTAGTATGTATTTTTTTAAGTTAAAAAGTCTAACTAACATACCTTTATGTACTAATAAATATTTATATTTATTCTAATTATATATAATTTTTATCAATTATACTTATTAAAAGTTATTTTTAACTTGTACATTCGATTTAAGGATAATTTTAATAGAAATTAAATGTTAAGAAAAAATTGATTAAATTAAAAATGTTAGAGACAATAAAATAAAAAAGATTAAACATTTGAGATGTTTTTGAAAAAAGTTATAAACATTAAAAATTATGTTTTACCCTTAAATATAACTTATAAATTTTAATTCTTTAAAAAATTAATTTTAATAAGCTATTTTAGAAAAATAAAAGTTTTGTGAAAGAAGGTCTTGATCTTTTCAAATAAGTTCATTCCTTATTTAGTTTCGAAAAGTAGGGATGATGGAAGAATTTCAAAATTCGACAAGTGCACCGAATCGTATCAAGTAATATTACGGGAGTGGGTTATCATTCTCACGAGAATTAACGGATTAAACAAGTAATGGTTAATTGATTATTCTAGTTAGACAATTGAAAACTTGATTTAAGATGACTGGAATACCAAAACAATAAATTAAACGAAGGCAATAGTAATCGAGTAGAAAAAGTGAATTGATTAAAAACGTTAAGGCTTTGGAGATGTTTAGACTTCAGGATAAATGCTTTTTACTTTCTACCCTGATCATGCAAAGATAAATCCTTGACAAACCATAATTAATCAAATCCTAATTTTTTGGTAATTCAATTTTTCTTCAACCTAAGTAATTGCTAATTCCTTAGTCAATTATTTAAGAAGAGAGATTAACCACAATTCCTGATTCAAGCCACACAATTATTAGAGATTAATCCTAGTTGATTTTATGTCACTTATCAAAATTAGATTTAGAACCTTAAGAGTATGAGAAGAAGTTCAAACTCAATTCCAGTAATTAACTTTTCCAAGTTGAAAACAAGATTTAATTAGGTTAGAATTATTTTTCAATACATTCAAACCCATTTGATGAAGAACGAAAATTTGCTTCTAAAGAAAATATCAATGCATTAAGAAAAAATAGATAAGCAATAACATTAGTCCATTAGAATCAACAGAATTCCTAACCTTAATTGAGGAGATTAGTGATTCATAGTGCAGAGCAAAAACAAGGATTCAAAACAAAGCAAAAACAAGACAAGCCCCTGTTCCAGAGTTCTTTGGACCCTTTATACTCAAACCTAAACAAAGCCTAAATTCCAAATTCAAATTAAATCCAACAAAATCAAATTGAATCTTTCCTAATTAATTCTCCAACTAAAAGTGATTCTCCTTGTGATTAAAGCTTAAGCCTTGGTGAATTACTTCTTTAAAAATCATGGGCTTGAGAGTTGGCTTGATGGCCCTTGTTGTGCACCTCCCAGGGAGTCCTTGGCGTGTGGAGCGTGAGGCAAGTGGCATGATCCTTGGTGAAAGGAAGTGAAGGAGTGAGTGGCATGGCACGCCTTCGAAGGTTACATGAAGCTAGCGTGCCTGGCGTAAGGGACGTGCCACTTAAAGCTTGTTTTGGAGATAATGAAGGTTGCTGGACAATGGCCCAGCATGCCACGCTTGGCACGCCCTTGAAGGAAGAGGACACGACGTGTGAGGGTGTGGGGGACATGCCACACCTTCGATGGGTGTCCTTGTCATGGGCATGTGTTGCACGAAGAATGTGGCATGCTTCAAAGCGTGATCTTGGATGAGGAAGAGGTGGTGTGGATGTGTGAATCATGTGCCACACCTTCGATGGTGGTTGGGAGTTGGCGTGAGGGACGTGAGTAACGTGTCACTTATTCGATGCATTCATGGACTAGCGTGAGGCAAGTGAGGGACATGCCATGCCTTCGATGATGAAGAAGGGTTGCGTGAATGGCGTGGCAAGCCTTCGATGGTGGAGAAGGGTTAGCGTAAGGCACGTGCCATGCCCTCTATAAGTACAAGGCATGGAAAAATAACTAAGGGTTAGTTTGGGTAAAAAATTTAATTAAGTTTTGAAAAAAGAGTTTAAAACATAAGAACTTATATTAAAAATAGCTTATAAATAAGTTATTTTGTATTTAAATTTTTATTATAGAAGTATTTGTTTTAAAGTTGTTTTAATAAATAGGAGTAATAAAATAGCTTTTGAGAAGGATAGAAGTCAAAATTTTTAACTTCTTCAAATGCCCTTAAACAACTTTTTGGGAAGTTAAAAACATTTAAAAAACTGTACTAAACAATGTTAATGTGATTTTTCATAAGTCAAAAGCCCAAAAATAACTTTTGAAGCTTTTCAAATAGACTCTAAATACCAAAATTATCCACAAAATATAACATCGGTAGTAAAATTATTTATAAACAAATAACCCTAATTATTTGCTTTCTGAAGAAATTAATCAAACAAATAATGTCTTTTGAGTATATTGGTGGATAAAATTTTTTCAAACATATTTTTGTAATATATATTTTTTTACGGTAATGGTTGAATTTTATTGATGAAATGTACAAGTACAACTGTACAAGGGATGTTTCATGTCGGTAACTTCTCTTTCATTCCTCATAATTTGGGTTGAAATCAAAATTGTCACTGCAAAAAATTAGCTTTTTACCATGCTTTTAAAGCATGTAGAAAAGTACAAAAAAGCGTAGTGATAACTTTTTGTCACGCTTTTTTGAGCTATCAGTATGCTTTTAAAAGGGTCACATCTGTAAAGATGCCAATAGCTCTATCCCCACGCTTTTATCAATCGATTGGCACACTTTTTTTTGCCATGCATTCATCTATTGCCACGCTTAAAAGCATGGCCATATGTATAACCTTATAGCCACACTTTTAAAGCCTGCTAAAAAGCAGACATATAGCCATGCTTTAGAAACATGCCTATTGGGTTTGATTTTCGCTACGCTTCATGGTGTGGAATTAGAATGTTCACAACAAAACCGGCAAGAACACTGGCTCATACCAAGTAATACCTCACATGAGTGAGGATCGATCCCACGAGGATTGATAGATTGAGCAACAATAGTCGAATGACACACCTAGTCATGCAAGCAAAAAGTGGTCTTTCAATTCAGAGAGTAAGAATGCAAGCAGTGAAATTGGTGTGAAAAGTATGAGCGAAGATAGCTAAAGTTTCGGAGTTGTTTACTCTTCCAGATTAAGATTTCTTACTAACTATTTTAATAACGCAAGATTCATTTTATGGCAAACTGTAATTGAATTAACCCTAATTCCTTAGTGATTTAATCTCCTCTAACATAATCAACTGCCAATTCTTTGGTCACTACTTAATATAGATTAGAGGATTATGTTCAATTCTAGTTTATTAGCCACAAAAAATCTATATGTCATGTATCCTATTAAGTCCAAGTAATTAGCAGTTTAGGAGGAATTTACTTTTAATCTAGTATTCAAGTGAGATAACTTTTCCATGAATCAACAAGAATTCAAGTAGAATGAGAATTATTTTCCAATATATTCAAATTCATGAGATGAAGAACGAAAGTAATCCTTAAAACTAAATCAATACATTAATTAAAATAGAATGATAATAGTGTTAATCTATGGAAATAAACAGAGCTCCTAACCTTAACAAAGTAGGTTTAGTTGCTCATTACTCAGAGAAAAGACTAGGTTTCAAGAGTGTGAAAGTGCATAATGAGGTCTGAGAGAGGAGATCCCCCGAAAGGCAAAATCTTTTCCCTTTTATATCTAACCTAATTTGATTTGAAAATAAAATAAACTAATAATTACTAAAGCCCCAAAAGATTGTGTTTGAGAATAGAAATATTTAAAACAAAATAAAATATAATAATTAGAAGTTAAATCCAGATGCTCTTCTGGAAAACATTGATCCCAACTGGCGCTGCCCCATTTTCTGAAGCAAGATCCGCATCATTGGCGCTAAACACTAGACTCGGCGTTTAGTGCCCTAGAGGGCAGAAACTTCCATTTCGATTCTGATTTGCTGGCGCTAATGCACTCCCAATGGCAGAGAGCTTCCACTTGTTTCTGGCTTGATGGTGCTAAACGCCTAGGTCCGTGTTTAGCACCAGCTTGGCAGATTCCAAACTCTTCTCTTTTCTTGCACACAAACTCTGTCAAACTGATCTGAACTTCGCCTAAAATAATTAAAACACCAAAGCGACTCAAAGTAGCATCCAAAGGAGCTTCAAACACTAAAATTTAATTAAAACTTAATAAATCTATATCTAAAATAAATAAAAAATAGAGAAAAGATGCTCACGCATCACGATACCAAACTTGAGCTGTTGCTTGTCCTCAAGTAACTAAAAACAATATAGGACCGAGAAGAGAAATTTCCTAAGACTTGAATGTTCAACTAAGCTCCTGCTCGTTTACTAGTGGGGTTAATGACATTGTGACCCTAAATAGTTTCTGTAAGACCCTTACTTTTAACACCTCATGATCGTATTAAAAGCTTAGGCGTTACCTACCTCTAATCTGTTAATTTAATATTATAATTATTTAATATTGAGCCTTCGTGAATATAAACCGAATTCTTAGTTACAAAGTTGAAAAATCTTTACGTAAAATTCACTTAATCACATAATTATTTTCACATAATAAATACATAAGCTTAATCAAAACTTCTGAAATACAAATCCTGCCCCTCTAAAAATCTCAAAATGACCAGTGACGAAGGGTAAAAATAAAATCTAAGACTAAATCAGATATAAAAAATGAAAACATATATATACATAAGGTCCCATAATTCAGTCGCGGCTTCGTGCTAAGCTTCCTAAACCTATCACTGAAAAGAAATCCTGTAAGGGAGTGAGAATATCGTTCTTGAAAGGGTTCTCAGTAGAGGGTTTAAGAATTGTTATAAGAAGATATGTATAAAGAGAAGAATTAGTTTCATGGCAGTGATTATCGTTCGTCCTGTGAACCTTTTAAAAACCAACGGATAATCATCCAAAAACCTTTTCAAAAGAACAATATTTAATTTTCCATAAACCATAAACTTTCTTTTCTTATAAGAAAATCTTAATCCGTTTCCTAGACTGTATGAATGACCAACCCGTCCGAACATAGGTTCATTAAGTCTATGCTGAACCAGCTTGATTTTTCATACTTTACTAATACTTCAATCAGAGACCAATCACGAAATCAATCAACACTATCAATAGTTCAACACCAAAACTCAGACAACAAAAGTATCATACCAGAGCAAACACAGGCAAAACAGACAAGGAAAGCACAGATATAGGTAGCAGTTACAGCAGATAGTTCAGATAGCAGATAATAACAGTTAAGCAATTAGGCAAACCAAAACAAATTCAAACCCAAACAAAGCATACAAATGCACATGATGCATGTCTGCCCTATGGCTAATGAGCTCATCTGTCGGTTATTGATGAACGGATATTTTATACACTTTTTGGCATCATTTTCATATAGTTTTTAGTAATTTTTATTTATTTTTTATTAAGTTTTTATAGGTTTTAGTGTTAAATTCAAATTTTTGGATTCTACTATAAATTTTTATGTTTTTGGACAATTTCAGGTATTTTCTGGCTGAAATTGAGGAGTTGGAGCAGAAATCTGATTCAGAGACAGAGAAAGCACTGTAGATGCTGTCTGGATCTGACCTACCCGCATTCAGAAGATCTTTTCTGGAGCTACAGAAGTCCAAATGGAGCGCTCTTAATGGCTATGAAAATCTGACTTCTAGATCATTCCAGCAATATATAATAGTCCATACTTTGCTTCAGATTAAAAGGCCCAAAACTGACGTCCAACGCCAGCTTCCTACCCCCTTCCAGGCGTCCAGCGCCCAAAGAGCAGAGACCAATGTACAAACGCCCAGAAAGGACCCCCTAGCTGGCGTTCCACGCCCAAGAGACCTCATAGCACGTGGATCTCATCAAAGCTCAGCCCAAACACTCACCAAGTGGGCCCCAGAAGTGGATTTTAGCACTAAATAGACTGTTTTACCCTTACTAGTCATTTGTTTAGTATTTAAGGGATTATGTTTATGTAATTCAGAACCTTTAATCACCATCTTCGCCCATCATACACATTTACATTGTGTTTTACTTCAGTATGCATTTCTAAACCTCCTAGGTTGAGGGGAGGAGCCCTGCTGAGTCCTATGAATTAATAAAAGTACTATTATTTCTTCTTCGATCCGTGTTTGCTCTATCTCTAAGATGTATAATCCGATCTTCTTCGTGGTGAATAGGATGATCTAACCAATTAGCTCTGTTCATCACATTAAGATGAACGTACCTGAGAAACACCCGCGTCTACTTGGGTTCGTGTGAATACGTGACTGGAAAGCACGAGCCAACAGCTATGTTTATGCATCTCTCAGACGGCTATTCCACGACTTCGTTGGGGACTTCTCAAGACACCAGTTTAGCCGATTTCTGGGGAGATTAGGGTCTCCGTGGTATAGGCTAGAATCCTAAGAAGCAGCATCCTCTGATCCGGAAGATTCGACCTTATTTGTGGCGTTTTGAATAGGATCGCCAAGAGAATGGACTGCTATGCGCTTCACCCTTCGTTAGATTGGATGACCACGACCAATAATGTTCAATCTATAGCAGAGGAGATCAATGACCACGGCCCATGGCGTTGATCACATACAGCCTGCCATAGAAGAAGATCATTCACAAGCAAGGAAGACAGTAGTACCAGAGTTAATTCCGAAAGACAAAGCAACTCTAATCCTTAACCCTATTCCTTTCATTTATTACAATTCGGTATTCCTTTCACAATCAATAACCTTCTGATCCCTGACTAAGACTTGTAAGATAACCATAGCTTGCTTCAAACCACAATATCCGTGGGATCGACCCTGACTCGCTCAAGTATTACTTGGACGACCCAGTGCACTTGCTCGTACAACAGTACGAAAGTGTGGGGATTTGTGCTACCAGTTATACAGCCAACCCGACATGTCCTGGCAGCTAACCATTGGACAATCCCCCGATGCGCATCCCCATGAGTCTATGCATATCTTTTTCTCATATATATATATCAAATCGCTCAATGGGGGTACCATTCCCAGGAATTTATAAGTGCCCGGTCACCCTTATGTCGTAGGGTCAACAGAGTATCGAGTTTCAATCTGGAACATGTGGTGGCAAGCCATGGTACTTTACCCAAGGAAACTCGTATCTCAGATAATTCAAATAAATAAGCCATATGAATATTTCAATCATAATTCATCAATATCCACATCATCCTTCATTCACATTCAATCATAATCGTTTCTCCCATTGCATCCATCAATAATTTGAAACTCAAACGTAATCATTTTCTTAATAACTCAAAATCAAGCCTTATAACCCTTAATTCCAAATCTTTTTAAATAACCATCCAAACAAAATCTCTAATTTTTATAAAATTTTGGCAGCATCTCCTCTAAAACTCAGACTCTACCACCCTTTTCGGATCCCATCCAAACATTCCTTAAACTCCTTTAAATCCTTTCCAAAACCCAACCAATTTCAATATCTCAAATTATTTTCAATTCTCCAAAAATAATCTTTGATAAATCAACAATCCAAATCCAAAATGTCTCAAATCCTTTTCAATAAATCAAACTCATTTCCAATATCAAAATATTTCTAAATCTCAAGAAAATCAATTTGACAACCGCCAATTTAACAGAAATCAATTAATAACCCAAATTATTCAATCTTCTCACAATCAATAATTCAACCGCACATACAATTACAATCGACCAAAGTAACTCAAACCAATCCATAGGACTTACGAAATCACAAAAGTATACATTTTGCATTAATATCGATTTATAACAATTCTCTGAAATCAAATGAGTTAAGGAAAGCACATCTACCTCAATTAGTCGAAACCCAGAAGTTAAATGCGACACCCCTCTTTATTCTTTAATTCACAGCAGCGATGGTGACATCAGTTCTCTCGGAGCGGAACAACAGCAACCTCAACATCAATTATAGCTTTTTCGAACAATATACTATATATATATACTGATGAAATTGGAACAACTTGGCAGAAATTAACAAAATTGGAATAAAACAAAGGTAAAAGCATGATACATTCAGCAATTACAAAATTGAGACCAAGATAGAAAGGATGGTGATGGTGATGGTGATGCTGGTGTTGGCATTCACGGCCGGAACCCCCTAACAGAACAGTAGTAGCTTCAAAGGGGATGAGATAGCAAATCCTAATGGAAGAGAGGTGTAATTTGAGTAGTAGTGGCGCTGGTGGCTCTGGCAGCAAGGACACAACACCGGTTCATCTCTAGCGACGACGAGCTCCACTGACGGCAACTGGGTGCGACGGCGGTGACAGAATTGGTTTCCCTTCTCTCATATGCTTCACTGGCTTCCGTCAATCTCTCTCTCTCAGCATCGTTCTCCCTTTCTCCTTCAAGCTCAATGGTAGTGGAATTAATGGCGGCGGTGGCAACGCACGGCAGCAACGAGGACGAACGGCGTGAACGTCTCCGTCGATCTCTCTCTCTTGACACCTCTCCCTCGTCCCTGTTCAACCAGCACCGGGGCAGACTCCATGGAACGGCGGCAACGAGTGTGTAGGGCTCGGCGGCTTCCTTCCCCTCTCTTCTCCCTCGATTCCCCCTTCTCCCTTTTCTGTCTTTTTTTTCTCCTCAAACTTCCCCTGTTTTCGTTCTTCCCCTTTCTGAATGTGTTTGTGCGTGTTTTCTTAATCTAGGGCAAAATTAGGTTTTTAATTAGGAATCTAGGATTAAGGTAAAATATATATGAGTAATGTAACAACTTTTACAAAATATTTGAGATAGAATAACAATTTAAAATTCAAATATAATACTATAAAGATTACTTTCAAAACGCATAAGATTTTATCTATTAATCTATTAACGAGCTCAAATAATTATTTCTAATTTAAATTATAAAGTAAACATACTAATCACATTTTATAAAATAGGTTAAACTCGAAATATCAACTATACCTAAATTAAATTATATGTCATTTCATAATTTTTTCCATCATAACTTTAATTTCAATTTATAGAAAATAACTAATTAAAATAAAAGTTGTACATAAATATTAATTGACTTAAACTTAAAGTATTTACAAAAATTCATTTAATCATTCCTAATAAATTAATCTTTAAGAACTCAATTTAATAAAATAAACCATAATTTATTCATAATAGAAATTACTTAAATTAAATTATATAATGCTTCCATTACTAAATTTTTACTTTCAAATCATATGAAATAACCAATTATAATTGCGCAAGAATATTAATTAACTTAACTTCAAATATTAATAAAACTAATTTGATTACTCTTAATAGATTAGTTTACAAAATAAGGAGTTTAAATTAATAATAAGTCATAACTTATTCATAATAGAAATCACTTAAATTAAACTATACAATTCTTTTTTATTTTTCAATTACTAAAATTATGCAAAATATTCCATTATAATAAAATTACCTAAGAATATTAACTGATTCAAAATAAAATTACCTCTGAATCTACTTAATTATCTCTAATAGAATAATTTCTAAAATTATAAAATTTAAACTTAATAAGATAAAATCACAATTTATTCTTATTTCTAGCCATTGATGCTCAGAGTTTTGAACCTTGCTTTTTATATTCTATTTGTTTTTGTTGTTTGTTTTGTTTCAAGGATTAACTTTTTGTTTATCTTAGAGAATCCATAATATTTCTCTAAGTTCTTGTACCTTAAGAATCAACATTCTTAACTTCAATATAAATTATGCACTATTCATTTCATACATTAAGAATCACAGATAATACCACCACATCAAAGTAAATAAGAGATCTCAGAATATATAACTCAAGTCTCATGTAGTATACTACTTCTTTTATTTATTTATTTATTTTTTATTTTTCAAGCTCAGTGAGCAATATATGAGACACTTTTTAACATAAGTCTAGAGTACCAAATAAATCCACTAAACTAGAAAAGCAAATAATACTACTACTCATACAAAGGCTAAAAATAGATAATAGAAAATAAGACATAATACTGAAAAACAGAAAATAAAAAAACTCAACCACCTCAGTCATGGTGGCCGTTCCTCCCGAGAATCCTCTCCAAACTCCAAAGTCGTGCCTCAGCTCATCCATATCCTATCTCTAGCTCTCCTGCTCCTCCACTAGCTGTTGCAGAAAGGCGGAGTGACCCTCATGATCGATCCTTAACTGATCAACTGATGATGTTAGCCGCCTAATGAATATTGTCAACTGATCCCATTAATCCCGTGGAAGAAAATAATATCTCTAAAGCATCTCTCCCTGCTCCGGTTGAGGAGAAAGAACCGACTCCTGACCTGAGAAAACCTAAATTAGACACGAAGAAAGCTTACACACACGGGGAGGCTGGCGCCTAACTCCCCAATTCCCAAGTTTGGCGCTAACTTCTTTATGCCATCTTATTCTAAGCCACAACAACATCTATTTCAGAACCAAATCAAAAAGATTTGGTCCCCACCCCAACCATGATCACTCCCATTAACGCCCTTAGCCCAACCTATAACCCCCTCGTCCCCACATATATACCTATATGTATATACCCCCCACCCCCTATCCTAACCGTCCTAACCGTAATCAGTCCCCCTCCCCTCAATATATATAAAACAATAAATAAATAACAATATATATATATATATATATAAAACACTAAATAAATAATTATATATATATAAATAAATAAATTAATAAATAAATAACTATAAAATACAAAAAAATACAATATATATATATTTTAATGATTTTAACATCTCTTGTCCTTTTATCATTTTATTCTTCTTTTGTCATAATATTTGTTTTTATTCCTCCGTATGTCTTTTTATATCCTTCCCTGTTTTCAGTTTTTTTTTTTTTACTTGAGAACAAGCAAACTTTTAAGTTTGGTATTGTCGCTTCGCTTGTGGCTTTTCTGTTTATTTTAATGGCACCAAAGGGAGGCGAATCATCTTCACCGAGGAGCACAGCCTGAAGAATGAGACGGACACTAGGGTAACTGAGATGGTTGAGTTTCTTTCATTCTATATTTCCTCCCATTCTTATTATGTTATATTCTTGTTTTCTACAATTTTTCTTAATTTCTGCATGATCCTTTGTTATTTCAATTCCTAGGTTCTAGTTTAATTTGCTATTTAAATTCTATTATTTGCTTTTAGTTCTAAAAAGTTGTCTCATGTATCGCTCACTGAGCTTGAATTCAAAAGAAAAAGAAAAAGAAGTGATGTATTGCATGAGAAATAGAGTTTATATCAAAGAGTAGTCTTATTTACTTAAATATGGTGGTATTATTTGTGATTCTGAATGCATGACATGAACAGTGCACATTTGAATTTGAATCAAAGGATGTTGATGTATGAAGAACAAGAATTTAGAGAATTATTATGAATTCTCTGAAGTAAACAAAAGCTTAATCCTTGAAGCAAAAGAAACAGCAAAAGAAGAATAAAAGCAAGGTCCAAGGCTCTAAGCATCAATGACTAGGGAGGTCAGACATGATTAAAAGCTCAAAGAGTTATTTCCCTAGTTTTTATTATGAGCTACAGAGGTCCAATTGATGTGATTTTAGTGGCATTGGAAAGCTAACTTCCAGAGCTTTCCAATGATGTATAATAGTATACCCTTTCTGTAACACCCTAATTACCCTAAGCCTTATCTCGCATCGTAAAGCAAAGGTTAATCAAAAGTTACGACAATTTAAAGCTTATACATATTTATATATAGAAGAAGTAATATATTCTAGAAGGCCGATGAAGGATACAGCTCAAAAACAGGATTTGAAAAGCGCAAAACGTACACACGAAGCTACAAACTTAACGCACAAGATATAGATATAATATGACAAAATATCAGAGTCTAATAGTATAAAGATCTAGCCATGACTCGCAGAGTTTAAGCCGGCTAGCTATACACAGACAATACAGAATTTTGAAAGTTAAAAACAGCTTATACAAGTTTCTCTCACAAAATAAGCCTCTAGGAAAAAGTAAATACAAAAGATGAGAGAACTAAGCAAAATAATCAAAAGACTTTAAAATATATCCAGGATCATCTACTCTGTCACCATTAGAACAACTCACCGAGGTGGGTTGCGACTTGCATTTGAAAAATAACAACAGAATATGGTATGAGAACTGGAGGTTCTCAGTATGGTAACAGTGCCCAGTGATGTAAGATATAAGACTCTAGGACGTCAGAGGCAATCCTAAAACTTCATATCCATCACAAGATTCATCTTAAAGCATAACTAAAACATTAAAGCATAACTTAAAAACCATAACATAAAAAGGGATAATCTAACTTAAGGGATTTTCTAGTCTAACAGCTCTCCGCTGTCCCACAGCCTTCACCAACCTATCTTCCTTGCAATCCCATCGCCACCGCCTTCCGAACCTCCTCAATCCCAGCAGAAAGAAAAATTAATGTCAATGCAAGTAAAACACAAGTATAGGCATGTATGACAAGTAATTCAAATAGGAAATTAGGCATGTTATACAATTAAGCAAGCAATTTCAAGTCAGCAAAGCATACAAATAGATAGGATATGCACATGATGAATGCCTGCCCTACTGGCTGTGATATCATATTGTCGGTTCAACTACCAACCCGACACATTTCCATAGAGATGTCGTCCTTCGGAATCAAAATGGGAACCCCCGAGATATGGTGCTCGAAACACCGTCTAGGATTTGGTGCCTGCACATTCTAGTGATCCGAAGGGATGCGAGTGGGATACTCTTGTCATGGACCTCACATCTCAATGAAAGCAGGACGAACCACCACCCTTACGCCACTGCTGCTACCTCGACAGGCGGGATCCAACCACTGTCCCTGCCGGGCGCATAGTGTCTCAACAATCTCAATTCAAAAATATTACATCAGTGGTTTTTCAAAAATTCATTATTTCAGTGTACCAAGGATTCATCATTGCAACTTTGAGTCCTCGACTCATTGATGCCAGGGCATTTTTGCCAGTTTCACTGACCTTTTCTTTACTGTTTTAGGGTAGTTTCATGCATTTTCTTAGGAAATAAGCAAGTTTTGGGTAGAATTTCACTTACATCTTGATTCAAGCAAACATTGTGCACTTTACATGATTTCATCAGAATTATGCATGAATTAAATGACAAATTGGATGATGCATGTCTCATGACTTGGATTAGAACTTTGACGCACTCTACTGCTTGATTTCAGGACAAAGGAAGCAAGGAAGAACCACTGTAATAGCCACGTTAGTCTAACTAACGTGACCACTAACGTGGAAAGGGAGCTAGCTTGCAATGTTAATGAGAAAAGTAATCGCCAATAACGTCCTCGAAGCCATCATAGCCCACGTTAAGAGTCACGTTAACTAAGTTAACGTGAACTCTAACGTGGAAGAAGAAAATGAATCCAACGTTAGTGACACTCACTTTTGTCACTAACATTAGACCAAGCTCATATTGGCCACGTTAAGAGCCACGCTAACTCAGTTAACGTGGACTCTAACGTGGGGAAGCAAAAGAATGGACAATGTTAGTGACACTCACCTTTGTCACTAACGTTGGACTAAGCCACTTTGAGCCACGTTAGTTGCCACGTTAACTTACTTAACGTGGAAGCTAACGTGGAGGGAGCAAGAATCGCCAACGTTAGTGACACTCACCTTTGTCACTAACGTTGGAATGAGCCACTATGAGCAACGTTAACTCCCACGTTAACTTAGTTAACGTGGAAGCTAACGTGGATGAAAGAATGATAAGCCAACGTTAGTGACACTCACCTTTATCACTAACATTGGAGATGGCTATCACCAACACATTAGAAGCCACGTTAACCTAGTTAACGTGAACTCTAACGTGGGAAGTAGGGGTGTTTTGAAACGTTAGTGACAAAGGTAAGTGTCATTAACGTTTTCGAAGATTTGGCAAGCCTACGTTAAAGGTCACGTTAGCCACACTAACATGAACTCTAACATAGGGAAGGGAGGATTCTCAACGTTATTGGAAAAGGTAAGTCCCAATAATGTGTGCGAAGGATCAAGAGGCAACGTTAGTGGTCACGTTGGTGCCACTAACATTGAAGTTAACGTGGATCACCCTTGGGTTAGGAACGTTAGTGAAAAAGGTGACTGCCACTAACGTTCTTGAACCCACACTTTCACTTAACGTTAACGCCACTAACGTCCTAAGCTAAAAGTCCCTGCCTACTTCATACTTTCTCTCTGCAAGTAAAGCTAAGCCCACTGAAGAGGATAACTACTTCAAACTTAAGATCCAAAGGCCCACATCCAAGATTTGAAGAACCAACTAGAAGATCAGAAGAGTAGTATATATAGGGGTAGTTTTGAATCAAAAGTGGGGTTGGAAATTTGAGAACTACTCTCTGTATTTTACTTTCTCTATAACTTTTAGTTTAATTCTCAGAATGTATTCTCTATCTATGCTTTTCATTCCCAGAGCTATGAACAACTAAACCCCTTTCATTGGGTTAGGGAGCTCTGTTGTAATTTGATGGATCAATATTAGTTTTCATTATTCTTCTTCTATCTTTTCTCTTGATTTTACTAGAAAGCTTTCAATCTTCATTCAATTGGGTAGTTATCTTGGAAAAGAAGCTATTCATACATGGATCTCTTCGAAACTTTGGAAGAGGAATGAAGAGATCATGCTAGAAATGCTTTCTCATGTTGGACCAAATTGGGGTTTGGATGGATATAGTGACATATAATCCTACCAACACTTTGATTTGGAAATACATGTGGTATAATCAGTGACCATACTTCATCTCTTCTCATGAGTAATTGACCAAGGAATTGGCTATTGATCAAGATTTGAGAGATTGAATTACCAAGAAATTGGAATTCGATCACTTAAGATTGCCAAGGAGATCAATGAATGCATTGATTGAGGAAGAGATGAAAATGAACTTGATCCGGAGAATGCAACATCTCCTAAGCCCAATGAATTCCCCATTTCTGATCTTACCCATTCTCTATAAATTCTGCAATCTACTTTTATGAGCATCTTCCCCATTCCCATTTAAGATTCTGCAATTTACTTTTCGCTATTTACATTCAGCTCTTTATTTTCAGCATTTACGTTTTCTGCTATTTACTTTCCCGCCATTTAATTTTCTGCAAATCTCAAATCTAATTCTGCTTAGTTCAACTAGAACATTCCTCTAATTAAAGTTGCTTGACCAATCAATCCCTGTGGGATTCGACCTCACTCTATTGTGAGTTTTTACTTGACGACAATTTGGTATACTTGCTGAAAGAAAATTGTTGAGAGACAAGTTTTCGTGCATCAAGTTTATGGCGCCGTTGCCGGGATTGATTTTGTATCAACAATGATTAAATTGGAGGATAACTAGATTGAGCATTTTTCTTTTGTTTGATTTAAAATTCTGTTTGAGTAATTTACTTTCAGTTTTAGTTATTTTCTCCCCTTTCCCCTACCCATTTTCTTAGTTGTTTACAATTCAGTCCACTAATCCACTAACTGTTTGATATATTGCATCACTTATACTAACAGCAATTCTAACAGAAATACTTGTTGCATCTATTTCCTTGCTTGTGCCTTGTTGGTTGTATGACAGGGAGAAGAAGCGGGGCTTCAACTTCCTTTGATTCTGAACCTGAGAGGACCTTCTTGAGATTAAGGAGGGAAGCAAGAGGAAAACGAGTAGTTGGTACGGAGGAAGAAGAGGAGTATTTTGAACCAAACATGGATGAAAATATGGAGAACCATCATGAAGAAGAGGCTCACAACCATGGCAGAGAAGGTCTAGCAAATCATGCTGGGCAGGAGAGAAGAGTTTTAGGCTCTTATATCAACCCAAACCCAGGAAACTGTGGGAGTAACATTCAAAAGCCAACCATACATGCCAACAACTTTGAACTAAAGCCATAGCTCATCACCCTTGTTCAGAACAACTATTCATTCGGAGGAGGTGTCCAAGAAGACCCAAACCAATATTTAACCACCATCCTGAGGATATGTGATACTGTGAAGTCTAACGGTGTTCATCCTGACACCTATAGACTACTCTTATTTCCCTTCTCACTCAAGGACAAAGCATCTAAATGGCTGGAGTCCTTCCCGAAGGAGAGCTTAACAACCTGGGAAGATGTGGTGAACAAATTCTTGGCAAGTTTCTATCCTCCTTAAAGAATCAACAGGTTGAGAGCTGAAGTTCAAACTTTCAGGTAACAAGATGGTGAGACTCTCTACGAAGCATGGGAGAGGTTTAAAGACCTGACAAGAAGGTGTCCACCAGATATGTTCAATGAATGGGTGCAGCTACACATTTTCTATGAAGGCCTCTCCTATGAATCAAAGAAGGCAGTAGACCACTCATCCGGGGGATCTCTGAACAAAAAGAAGACCATTGAGGAGGCCATAGATGTCATTGAGACTGTAGCAGAGAATGACTACTTCTATGCTTCTGAAAGAGGCAACACTAGAGGAGTGATGGAGCTAAACAATGTGGATGCACTGCTGGCCCAAAACAAGCTTATTACCAAGCAGCTGGCCGACCTCACCAAGAAGATGGAGAGGAACCAAGTAGCAGCAATCACCACCTCATCAACAACCCAAGAGGGGGTGAATGCAGAGCCAGAAGGTGAGTATGAACAAGCCAACTACATTGGAAACTCACCCAGACAGATCCATGATCCATACTCCAAGACCTACAACCCTGGTTGGAGGAATCACCCTAACTTTGGGTGGGAAAATCAACAAGATCAAGGCCAAGATCAGAGACGTCACAACCCCAACAACCATGCAGCTCACCAATATTCCACACAGAGATCATATCAACACCACCCTAACAACACCTCTCCACATCCATACCAAAACCAAAATAACCCTTCTCATCCATCTAATCCCAACCCACCATTATATGATGACAGACTCTCAAGGATTGAGACTCTACTTGAAGGCATATGCAAGGAGATTCATGATAACAAGGTGTTCAAGGAGGAGGTGCGAGCCAATATCAAGAATCAGGGAGACACCATCAAGAGGCTGGAATTTCAAGTGGGATACCTCTCCGAGCAGATTCCCAAACCTACAGACAGCTTCCCAAGTGACACAGAGAAAAACCCGAGAGGTGAAGCAAAGAAAGTAAGATGGGAAGATTGCAAGATGGTCACTATATGTGATAAGGAGACCCAAGACGAACCGAACAAACCATTAGAACAACTTGGAGATACATCAGCAGAGAAACAGGAAGAGGAGCACCAAGCACCCAAAATTTCACAGAAGGAGCTGATAAGACTCTATGCACCTTTTCTCCAATTACTCAATGGTGGTGTAGAGAAGAGAATATACTCAAGGTTTCTTGACATATTTGCATCTCTCCATGTAAACATACCATTCATCAAGGCCCTCCAACAAATGCCCTCATACATTAAGTATATGAAGGAGCTGCTGACCAGGAAAAGCTCACTCAAAGGAGGACAAACAATAGTGATGAATAAGGAGTGCAGTGCTCTCATTCAACCAGAGCTGCCTACAAAAAGGAAGGACCCAGGGAGTTTTCATATCCCCTGTGCCATAGAAGAAATAATGTTTGACAAAGGACTCTGTGATCTGGGAGCAAGCATCAACTTAATGCCTTTATCCCTTATGAAGAGGCTGTAGATCAATGAGATAATACCCACAGATGTAGTATCAGACTGGCTGACAAAACTCAAAAACAAGCAGTAGGAGTGGTTGAAAATGTGCTGGTGAAGGTTGGAAAATACTTTCTACCCACAGACTTTGTCATATTGGACATAGAAGAGAGTCATCTCCACCCAATCATACTGGGAAGACCATTCCTAGCTACAGCCAGAGCACTTATAGATGTGGAGTGAGGGGAGCTAATTTTGAGGATCCATGATGAACAACTCACTTTCAATGTTTTCAAGCCCTCACAAGAAACAGATCAAGAGAACAAAGAACCAAGGAAAGATCACAGTGAGATACTGAAGGAAGAAACAAGGACTAAAGCACAACTAGCACATCTGGGAATCCCCTTGGTTGATGAACAAGGCAATCAGTAGCTGTCACAGCTCAAGAAAAATCAGGAGGAACCTAAACCACCAAAGTTATATGAGACCAGCAACAAAATCTCCTTGGAAGAGGAGGTCACAAAGAGCAAGGCAACATTAAAAGGAACAAAGAAGAAGGCACCTAGGAGGTGGAGGAACAAGAAGATCCCTATAGAGGACTTTTCTCCAGGGGATAAAGTGATCTCAGCTTACTTCCCAGCTATCCCCCCCGATCTTCCCACCATCCCATCTCAGCTACCTAAAATTTTTACCATCAACAGAGTTCTCTCCTTAGAACATGTGGAGATCCTTGATGAAGCCAATGGAGATAGATTTACTGCAAGGGGGAGGACTTGAAGCACTACCAACCACCCTGACAAAGGAAAACGTCAAGCTAGTGACGCTAAAAGAGCGCTTCATGGGAGGCAACCCATGTTTTATATGATTTTAGAATAGTGAATAATGCAAGAGTTCATGAAATCAAAATCAACTTTGACATGCACTTAAACATATCCTTGTATGCAGCACATAGTGAAGAACAAGTTTGGTGCTCAAGGCAAACTAAGAGAACATAAATGTAACCCATATTATGTCACTCTTAAGGCCTTGAACAAATCCTTTACACCACATGACACCAAACTAAGTTTGGTGTCACCAATGTTGCATACATGGACATTCAGTTAGTCAGTTGGTTTGTTCTCATGAATAAGCAAAATTGTTTATTTTTGCCGCCACTATCCACACATTTAATAATCACATTTTTGTTATTTTGTAGGAAAATCGATGGGACAATTGAAAGGAGAAGTCTCGGCCACTTCATGAAGGGGGAGTACACACTTGTCTTCAAGGGGAATACATTGGAAAATGTGGCCATGCAACATTGGAAGAAGGATACCTTGGAGACCGAACCAATTCCTTCATAAAGTTGATGATCCTTGTGCTCATTCCATGCAAAACTCCAACCGTCCATCAAACAACCACTCCATCAATCCACACCTTTCATTCACTCACCACTTCTCTATATAAGTGATTTTAGTCCCCACCCCTTCCACATCCGAAATTCCCATCCTTTGTACTTCACATTCCAACAGTTCTCCAAACTTCTCATTCTCGAATTCCCACACTCCTTCTTTTCACTACACCCTATCCTAACCAACCGAATTCCTCATCTAACCATACCTTCCACCTCCTTCACACATCAACTCCTACTCATGGCATCATCAAACTCCAAGAGGCAAAAGAGGAAGGAACTGGTGGAGAGCATTCCTTTCGATGAGAGGAGATTCAAAACTGCATTCCATGAACTCGAATTTGAACGGATAAAGCTCAAGAAGATACTGCTTGAGTTAACATTCCAAATTGACGAGGATGAGTGCCCACAGATTCAAGAGAAGATTGAACAAAGGGGTTGGCAAAGGCTTACGAACCCAGAGGGGAAGATAAATGCAAACCTCATCAAAGAGTTCTATGCAAATGTGGTCAGAAAAGATAAAACCAAGGCCCCCACTTTCAAAAGTTACGTAAGAGGGAGAGAGGTAGATTTCAGCCCCAATGCTATAACAAGGACTCTTCAGTTGAAATCACCACATTTTGATGAGCCTAGTTATCATGCAAGAATAAGCAAGAGCCCTGACAATGATGAACTCACCGAAATCGTGACCGACATATTTGTGTACCAGGAGCTGATTGGGTACGAGATTCCAAAAGGAAACCCAAGTTCATTAAGAGAGGGAACCTCACTCCTGAAGCAAAGGGGTGGTTCGAAATTGTAAGAAGATCCATCCTCCCCGCCGGGAACAACTCAGAGGTGAATCTCAAGAGAGCCACAATGGTGCACTGCATACTCAAAGGAGGAGAGATCAAGGTTCATGAACTCATAGCCAAAGGCATTAGGAAGAGAGCCGAGAAAAGCGATTCTAGAGGAAAGTTAGGCTACCCCAGCACTATTTTCCGACTATGTGACAAAGCTGGAGTGGTGTTTGAAGATGAGGACCCCGAGTGGATAAAAGAGGGTATCCCAATTACTGTCCGGCGTATGCATGCTATTACATCTCCCCTACCTCAACGAAGGATAAGAAAGAGGGTAGCCCAGCAAATTGTAGAAGGGCAAAACCCAGAGGAGCAAGCCGCAGCCACCTTGAACATGCACCAATTACAAGAAGCCATTGATGGCTTATCTAGGCAATATTGGGAGAATCAAGAGGCACAGAAGGAACTTCAATTATAGATGATGGGCCGTCAAGAGGAATCACTCTCGAGAGGGATGAATCAACAAGGGGAGTGGCAGAAGCAAATGATGGAGCAGCAATTGGAACAAGGAAAATAATAGGGTGAATCCTTCCACAGGATAGAACAAAGGCAAAATGAACAACAAGAATCTATCCAGAAGCTAATCAACATCCAAGCACATCAAGGTGCACACATACATGAGATGCATCGAAAACAAATAGAACAAGCAGAACTCTTTGACGAGCACAGGGCATTCTTTGAAGGGGTTTACATGAGTGAAAGTGGAAATCATGTAAACATGCTAGCCAGGCTCGGATACTTAGTCGGACAGCTACCTATAGTACATCCAGGAATCACAAAATATGACGAAGTGAAGGATGAGTTAGCACGAGAAGAAAGAGAAAGGGTGGAGAAGAGTCATGAATCAGTAAGGAAGGCACTTGAAGACTGGAAAAGAGCCAAACTAGCACGGATACAAGGAAGCACAAGTGGACGCAAAGAGGACAAACAGGAAGGAGAGCGCGAACAACCCCATGAGTAAAAGGTGGTGGAGTTCCCTCATTGTTCCATTTTTCTTTTTCAAGTCTTTTAAATAAGGAAAATCATGTATGAAATAGAACATGCTTCCATAGTAGCTTAGGAATTTTCAATTCTGTTTTTAAGTTTGTTTTTGCTTAGATCTATGCTTGCTAGTCAAGTTGCCTATTTTTATTTTCACCTTGTTTACTTGTATGCTTGTCCTTTTAAGTTAAATAAAAAGAGAATGTGTGTGATAAAAAACCAGAGTGGAGTTCATATTGTGGAGTAAGTTCCTAAGTTTGTGGTATGGTAATAGATTAGCTAAGTTGGTTCACCAATAAGGTGGGAAGGCAACTATCTATCCGGAATCATATGCTTGAAACACACCCCATGAGACTAGCTAAATAACAAGATCCTAATAAGAAAAAGGGAAAGAGAAAATGAAAGTTGAGAAATAAAAGAAAAAGAGTAAGAAATAAGGCTAGGCACCAAGGGTTTGAATCTTGAGGCATGTGTCTGTGGTGCTCCTGTGTAAGGGATTTACTTGGATGAATAAGCTCTCAGGGGTGCCTTATCACTTGGTAACTTGGGTTAACTAACCCGGGATTATCAGCTGAAAGTCCACTATTAAGAGTAACCCTTGCTACAAAACACTTAGTAACCCAAAGAGGTGCTGGACACCAAGGTCTCAAGAAAGAAAATAAACAAACCATGTGCCTGTGGTGTGTATGTATGGGGGAAAGAGACTTGAGGGAGTAATTCCTTAGGGGTGTCTTAACACCTAGCACCTTGAACCAACTGGTTTGGGAGAGCTGGCTAAAAGCTTATCTTAAAGAGTCGCCCTCTCACAGAGCACTTAGCCTAAGAGCACAATCAAACCCTGAAAACAACAAAAGGATCAATGAATAAAAGTCTCATAGGGTACAATCAAGTGAGTATTCCAGGACATGATAAAGGTCTGAAAGCCAGTGAAGGAATAAACCTATGTTGCTATGCATGAAACCACCATAAAACCAAGGACATGACTTCCACAATGATGACTCATTTCTCTTGGCATTCCATTCATCATTCTCTTGTTCCAGTACTTGCTTAGGGACAAGCAAGCTTTAAGTTTGGTGTTGGGATGCCAGGGCATTTTGGCCAGTTTCACTGAATTTTTCTTTACTGTTTTAGGGTAGTTTCATGCATTTTCTTAGGAAATAAGCAAGTTTTGGGTAGAATTTCACTTATATCTTGATTCAAGCAAACATTGTGCACTTTACATGATTTTATGAGAATTATGCATGAATTAAATGACAAATTGGACGATGCATGTCTCATGACTTGGATTAGAACTTTGATGCACTCTACTGCTTGATTTCAGGACAAAGGAAGCAAGGAAGAACCACGGTAACAGCCACGTTAGTCTAACTAACGTGACCACTAACGTGGAAAGGGAGCTAGCTTGCAACGTTAATGAGAAAAGTAATCACCAATAACGTCCTCGAAGCCATCATAGCCCACGTTAAGAGTCACGTTAACTAAGTTAACGTGAACTCTAACGTGGAAGAAGAAAATGAAGCCAACGTTAGTGACACTCACCTTTGTCACTAACGTTGGACTAAGCTCATATTGGCCACGTTAAGAGCCACGTTAACTCAGTTAACGTGGACTCTAACGTGGGGAAGAAAAAGAATGGCCAACGTTAGTGACACTCACCTTTGTCACTAACGTTGGACTAAGCCACTTTGAGCCACGTTAGTTGCCACGTTAACTTAGTTAACGTGGAAGCTAACGTGGAGGGAGCGAGAATCGCCAACGTTAGTGACACTCACCTTTGTCACTAACGTTGGAATGAGCCACTATGAGCAACGTTAACTCCCACGTTAACTTAGTTAACGTGGAAGCTAACGTGGATGAAAGAATGATGAACCAACGTTAGTGACACTCACCTTTGTCACTAACGTTGGAGATGGCTATCACCACCACGTTAGAAGCCACGTTAACCTAGTTAACGTGAACTCTAACGTGGGAAGTAGGGGCGTTTTGAAACGTTAGTGACAAAGGTAAGTGTCACTAACATTTTCGAAGATTTGGCAAGCCTACGTTAAAGGTCACGTTAGCCACACTAACGTGAACTCTAACGTAGGGAAGGGAAGATTCTCAACGTTATTGGAAAAGGTAAGTCCCAATAACGTGTGCGAAGGATCAAGAGGCAATGTTAGTGGTCACGTTGGTGCCACTAACGTTGAAGTTAACGTGGATCATCCTTGGGTTAGGAACGTTAGTGAAAAAGGTGACTACCACTAACGTTCTCGAACCCACACTTTCACTTAACGTTAACGACACTAACGTCCTAAGCTAAAAGTCCCTGCCTACTTCATACTTTCTCTCTGCAAGTAATGCTAAGCCCACTGAAGAGGATAACTGCTTCAAACTCAAGATCCAAAGGCCCATATCCAAGATTTGAAGAACCAACTAGAAGATCAGAAGAGTAGTATATATAGGGGTAGTTTTGAATCAAAAGTGGGGTTGGAAATTTGAGAACTACTCTCTGTATTTTACTTTCTCTGTAATTTTTAGTTTAATTCTCAGAATGTATTCTCCATCTATGCTTTTCATTCCCAGAGCTATGAACAACTAAACCCCTTTCATTGGGTTAGGGAGCTCTGTTGTAATTTGATGGATCAATATTAGTTTTCATTATTCTTCTTCTATCTTTTCTCTTGATTTTACTAGAAAGCTTTCAATCTTCATTTAATTGGGTAGTTATCTTAGAAAAGAAGCTATTCATACTTGAATTTCTTCGGAACTTTGGAAGAGGAATGAAGAGATCATGCTAGAAATGCTTTCTCATGTTGGACCAAATTGGGGTTTGGATGGATATAGTGACATATAATCCTACCAACACTTTGATTTGGAAATACATGTGGTATAATCAGTGACCATACTTCATCTCTTCTCATGAGCAATTAACCAAGGAATTGGCTATTGATCAATATTTGAGAGATTGAATTACCAAGAAATTGGAATTCGATCACTTAATATTGCCAAGGAGATCAATGAATGCATTGATTGAGGAAGAGATGAAAATGAACTTGATCCGGAGAATGCAACATCTCCTAAGCCCAATGAATTCCCCATTTCTGATCTTACCCATTCTCTATAAATTCTGCAATCTACTTTTATGAGCATCTTCCCCATTCCCATTTAAGATTCTGCAATTTACTTTTCGCTATTTACATTCAGCTCTTTATTTCCAGCATTTACGTTTTTTGCTATTTACTTTCCCGCCATTTAATTTTTTGCAAATCTCAAATCTAATTCTGCTTAGTTCAACTAGAACATTCCTCTAATTAAAGTTGCTTGACCAATCAATCCCTGTGGGATTCGACCTCACTCTATTGTGAGTTTTTACTTGACGACAATTCGGTATACTTGCCGAAAGAAAATTGTTGAGAGACAAGTTTCCGTGTATCACTCATCTCAACCACTATCAATTCATAATTTACATTCCGAACTCATTAGTTCATTAGTTTCTCAATTCATATATTATTCTTCCTTCTCTTTCCACCAAACCCATCTTCAGTACACCAGAAACCTAAGCCTTTGTTCTCTAACCCTTCAAGGTAATAACAAATAATTCCACCCAATACCTTCTCTATGTTTTAACATCCAAAAATAAGACAAAAAGTCTTAAATAGGTGTCACATAAGTTTACAAGCTTGTTGGGAAGTTGAAACAGTTAAAAACAAGAATTTAGTTGAAAAATAGGGCATGTGTGTACGCACAGGGGGGTGTGTGCGCACGCCCAGGAGGATTTTCAAAATGTGTACGTACGCACAAGTGTAAAATTTTCCAATTCTATTTGCTCGCACAAGGCGTGCAAATGCCCTTAATAGAATGCACCTTCCAACGTGTGTGTGCGCATAGCTTGCAAAACCTTGTTGGTTGTGTGTGCGTACGGGTCGTGCTAACGCTCTCAACAGCAAGCCTTCCCCTGTGTGTGCGTACGCACAAGGCTGTGCGTGCGCACAGGTTCAAAAACTCACAGGGGTATGCGTGTGCACACAAACCAGAGTTCACAAATTCTGTAGCATTCACAGAATTCAGATTTTGACACCAAACTTTGAATGATCATAACCTCCACCAAAAAATCCATTTCCTACAAACTTTATATCCATTTAAATATTTTTCAATGAACTTTAATTTAAAGCAAATTTCAACAAACTTTGAAAATTGAGGCTCAAGTTATGATTCGTCAAAGTTCACCAAAAATATATTTTTACCAAATTTTCACAAGGTTCTCAATTTTCAAATTTCACAACCAAAACCAAACCAAAACCACATTAACTCCATCTGATGACAAGTCATCTTAGGCTAGTTTCACAAGCTTTTTCAGTCATTTTTACTAAGTTTTCATGCATTTCTTAGGTAATAAGTAAGTGTTTGAATAAGAATTTCATGATTATCTTGATTCAATCGAACATTGTTAATTTTATGCATTAGCATGAGATTTATGCAAGGTTTATTTGATTTTTATGAAATGATGCAAATCTTATGATTTTGGCAAGGTTTTGATTGCATATGTTTGATTGCTAACAGATGAAAAGAGGCAAGGAAAGATGCAGGGCAGCACTACACTCAATTTCAAAGAACGCTACGCTCTCTAGCGACGCGCACACGTACAGGACGCTTACGCGTAGGGCAAGAATGTTGGAAGATCCACGTGTACGCGTGGATGACGCGTACGCGTGGGTATGATTTGCGCTCGTTACAAAAAAGAGCGCTACGTTCTTCAAACGAGCGCCTGCGAGAATTTTCAAATTTGGGATTCAAAGTTGGCAATCGACGCGTACGCGTGACTGATGCGTATGCGTCGGTGTGATTTTTTATGAACAAGCACGCGCATGCATGAATGAAGATACAGCGTGGAAGTGGTGTTTTGCAATCCACGCGTATGCGTAGGTGATGCGTACGCATGGGTAGCGTTCTTTGCACGAACGCTACGCTCGTTTGGAGAGTGCTGCCAGGGGAGGCGTGGGCGTGCATCACGCGTACGAGTGACATGGGCTACAGAGAGAAATGACACGCATGCGTATGTGACACGTACGCGTCGATAGTGCAAAAATGAAGAATGACGTGCACGCGTGGGAACGCGTACGCGCCGATGCCTGAGCACTCCATTCTCTTTGAGAATGCTACGTTCTCCTGGGAAGCATCACCACCTTATTAGTTGAAGACCCATTCTGACTTACCTCAACAAAGGCCAGAAAAGCCCAATCCAAGTACTGGAAGACTGAATTGGAAAGTATATAAATAGAGGAGAATTTGATTTGTAAAAGAGGCTGGCTGGCAGATCTGGAAGGCCAGTGAGGCAGAGACCCCAATTGGGGAATTCTGCATTCTTTGTATTTTCCTTTTCTGCAATTTCTCTATTTTCTGTTTTGATTTGAGCAATGATGAACTAAACCCCAAATTCATTAGGGGGAGGAGCTCTATTGTAATCATTATGGATCAATGAAATTCTTCTTCTTCTCAATCCGCTTATGTAGCTATAGGATAGCTTCTGTTTTGATTGTGAATTATTCACTCCGGAAGGGGGTTTAATTCAATTGAATGTGGGTGTGAGCCTCGGAAGGGGAATCACCTACATTAGAATTGGAGCTCTATCCTTCACTACTCTCTTGATCAACACTATTCAGGAGGAATTGAGATCTTGAGAGTTAGTGTGGCTTATGGATAAGAGAATGTGCTCTAACTCTTCTCATGACAATTAGATCAAGGAATTGGCAAGATTGATTGTGATAAGAGAGATTGGATTGCCAAGAAATTGGGATCTAATCAATTTCAATCCGCCATAGATCTACTCATATGATTGAAAAAGGAGTTGAGACTCAATTGGTTCATGATGGATTATGATATCTCCAATCCCTGATGAATCATTTTCTTTGATTTTCCATACTTTAGATCTCTCTGAATTTACTTCCATTGTTATTTCTGTTTTAAGTCCCAGCACCCAATTCCCTTTTAGAATTTATGCAATTTTACTTTCCTGCACTCTAAGATTCTGTCATTTACATTTCTTACAATTTAAGATTAAGCTCTTTTAATTTCTTGTTCTCTAAGTGTCTGCAATTTACTACTCCTGTAATTTAAGATTCTGCCAATTTACTTTCTACACTTTAATTTCTTGCAATGTATATTCTGTCAATCAAGTCTCACTCAAAACACCAACTGTTAGCTTAATTTGATTTATCACTCAACTAAAATTGCTTGATCCATCAATCCCTGTGGGATCGACCTCACTTTTGTGAGTTTTACTACTTGATGCGACCTGGTACACTTGCCGATTAATTTGTGTGGAAACGATTTTCCCTCATCAAGTTTTTGGCGCCGTTGCCGGGGATTGATTTAGATCGACAATGATTAAGTAGGTGATATTCTAGATTAAGCAATTTTCTTTTGTTTTTCTTTTAAGCATATTAACTGTTTGACACACTGTGTCACCTAACCCTCTAACGACATTCTAGCATTAGAATGTCCATCTTTTATTTGGTTTGTTTGTGATTGTACAAGTCATGGAGGATGAGGTGCATGAAGAAGGAGTGACCAACAATGGCCAACCTGCAAGAAGGGTGTTGTCCTCTTATACAATCCCCAATCCTAGACACTATGGGAGCAGCATCCTCACCCTAAATGTTCATGCAAATGACTTTGAGTTGAAGCCTCAACTAATCACCTTGGTGCAGAACAATTGTGCTTATGGAGGTGGCCCTTTTGTAGACCCCAACCAACATTTGTCTGTTTTCTTGAAAATTTGTGAAACTGTCAGGACAAATAGGGTACATCCTGACATCTACAAATTACTTCTATTCCCATTTTCCTTGAGGGGAAATGCTACCCAATGGCTAGAAACCTTTTCCAAGGAGAGCATCAACAATTGGGAAGATTTAGTGAGCAAATTCCTAGCCAAATTCTACCCACCTCAGAGAATCATTAGATTGAAGACAGAAGTGCAAACATTCACTCAAATAGATGGAGAATCACTTTATGCGGCCTGGGAGAGATACAAAGCCCTGATCAGGAGGTGTCCACCTAAAATATTTAGTGAATAGGACAGACTTCAAAATTTCTATGAGGGCTTGACTCTAAAAGCTCAAGAGTCCCTGGATTACTCTGCAGGAGGTTCACTGTAGCTAATGAAGACAGCTGAAGAAGCTCAGAATCTCATAGAAACTGTGACCAACAACCAATACTTTTATGCTCATCAAAGGCAATGCCAACCAGCTCCCAAGAAAGGTGTCTTAGAGCTTGAAGGTGTGAACACTATCTTGGCACAAAATAAATAGATGCATCAACAAATTCAGCAACAAATAGAGATGATGGCCAAGAGAATTGATGGACTGCAACTTGCTGCAGTGAATACACAAAGCCAATCTCAAATCTCACATGGATGAAATCAATCTGAAGAAGGTTTTGGGACATTCAATTATGAGCAACAAGGCCTTGAGCAGGTGCAATACATGAATAACGTCTCAAGTTCATTCCAATATAACTTCTATGGTGATGCACACAATCCATCCTGGAGGACTCATTCTAACTTGAGGTGGGGTGAGCACCAGAATCAAGGACAAAGGGACTTCAACTCTAACAGCTTTAGCAATACAAACAAGCACAATCAACCCCCTACTAACAACAACCATTACACACAACCACAAAGCACACACATTCAACCCCATCACACTTCACAATTTCCCCAAAACAACTTCTCCACAACACTATTTAACCTATAAAACAACCCCTCTAATATCTCAAACAACTGCCACCAACAACCATCACAACCCACACAGCCATATCCAGAATCTCATAGGATCTCTGACTTAGAAATGTTGATGGAGAAACTCGTCAAAACACAAGAGATGGCCAGACAAGACCAAGAAGCTTCAATAAAAAATCTTGAGAGACAAATGGAATAAATGGCTAAACAAATCACAGAGATAGGTGAGAAGCAAGCAAAAGCCTTCCCTTGTGCCACTGAAGACAACCCAAGAGACAAAGAAAAAGCTACAAAGTGGGAGGAGTGTAAAGCAATCACAATGGAAAGTGAGAAGACTATGGAAAAAGAAGCCATCATTCAGAAAGAACACAACAGAGAAGTTCCACAAGAAGAGACAGAGGAGAGAAGTGAAGAGGATTAGAAAACCAAAAATGCACAAATCTCAAAGGGAGACAAAAATATCCTTGAACTACAGCTACAAGAGAAGAAGGAAGGGGTGAAACCATATGTCCCCAAACTTCCATACCCTCAAAGGTTCAAGAAAAAAAATAAGGATAAGCAATACTCAAAATTTCTTGGACATATTCAAGACACTCAGCATTAATATTCCTTTCTTAAAAGCACTTGGACAGATGCCATTATATGCCAAATTTATGAAAGAAGTGCTAACAAAGAAAAGATCCTTGAAGGAGGGACAAATTGTTGAGATGACAATGGAGTGTAGTGCTTTTCTCCAAAGAGGTTTACCAGAGAAGAAAGATGATTGGTGCATGAAATTGTGATCTCAGGCAACGGCGCCAAAAACTCTGTACGCACGTCTTAATAAATCGTTTTTCATTCACAACTTCGATACAACTAACCAGCAAGTGCACTGGGTCGTCCAAGTAATAAAACCTTACGTGAGTAAGGGTCGATCCCACGGAGATTGTTGGTATGAAGCAAGCTATAGTCACCTTGTAAATCTCAGTCAGGCGGATAATAATTGATTATGGAGTTTTCGAAAATAAATAATAGATAGACAGAAAATAAAGATAGAAACACTTATATATATATCATTGGTGAGAATTTCAGATAACAGAGATGCTTTCGTCCCTCTGAACTTCTGCTTTCCTACTGTCTTCATCCAATCAGTCCTACTCCTTTCTATGGCTGGCTTTATGTAAGGACATCACCATTGTCAATGGCTACTTTTCATCCTCTCTGGAAAATGGTCCGATGCGCTGTCACTGCATGGCTAATCGTCTGGAGGCATCATCGTGGTCAATGACTGCATCCTATCCTCTTGTGAAAATGGTCCAAATGCTCTGTCACAGCACGGCTAATCATCTGAGGTTCTCGATCATACTGGAATAGGATTCACCCTCCTTTTGCATCTGTCACTACGCCCAGCACTCGCGAGTTTGAAGCTCGTCACAGTCATTCAATCCCAGAGCCCTACTCGGAATACCACAGACAAGGTTTAGACTTTCCGGACTCTCATGAATACCGCCATCAATCTAGCTTATACCGCGAAGATTCTGATTAAGAGATCCAAGAGATAATCATCCTATCTAAGGTGGAACGGAAGTGGTTGTCAGGCATGCGTTCGTGGGGGAATGATGATGATTGTCACGTTCATCACATTCATGTTGAAGTGCGAATGAATATCTTAGAAGCGGAATAAGTTGAATTGAATAGAAAAACAGTAGTACTTTGCATTAATTCATGAGGAACAGCAGAGCTCCACACCTTAATCTATGGAGTGTAGAAACTCTACCGTTTGAAAAATACATAAGTGAAAGGTTCAGGCATGGCCGAATGGCCAGCCCCCATGATCTAAGAACCAGACGTCCCAAGATGTCTAATACAATAGTAAAAAGTCCTATTTATACTAAACTAGCTACTAGGGTTTACAGAAGTAAGTAATTGTTGCATAAATCCACTTCCGGGGCCCACATGGTGTGTGCTTGGGCTGAGCTTGAATGTTACACGTGCAAAGGCTCTTTCTGGAGTTGAACGCCAGGTTGTAACGTGTTTCTGGCATTCAACTCTGGTTCGTGACGTGTTTCTGGCGTTTAACTCCAGACAGCAGCGTAGAACTGGCGTTCAACGCCCTTTTACGTCATCTAAATTCGGCCAAAGTATAAACTATTATATATTGCTGGAAAGCCCTGGATGTCTACTTTCCAACGCAATTGAAAGTGCGCTGTTTTGAGTTCTGTAGCTCCAGAAAATCCACTTTGAGTGCAGGGAGGTCAGAATCCAACAGCATCAGCAGTCCTTCTTCAACCTCTGAATCTGATTTTTGCTCAAGTCCCTCAATTTCAGCCAGAAAATACCTGAAATTATAGAAAAACACACAAACTCATAGTAAAGTCCAGAAATGTGAATTTAACATAAAAACTAATGAAAACATCCCTAAAAGTAACTAGATCCTACTAAAAACATACTAAAAACAATGTCAAAAAGCGTATAAATTATCCGCTCATCACAACACCAAACTTAAATTGTTGCTTGTCCCCAAGCAACTGAAAATCAAATAGGATAAAAAGAAGAGAATATACTATAAATTCCAAACTATCAATGAAACATAGCTTCAATCAGATGAGCGGGACTTGTAGCTTTTTTGCCTCTTGAATAGTTTTGGCATC
Source organism: Arachis ipaensis (assembly GCF_059453495.1). NCBI lineage: Eukaryota > Viridiplantae > Streptophyta > Magnoliopsida > Fabales > Fabaceae > Arachis > Arachis ipaensis. Next base: position 50,937,242 of record NC_142443.1, read on the forward strand.
TCACTTTATCCATTGAGGTTCAGAATGATTGGCATCTATAGGAAATCAGAGTTCAGATAGTGTTATTGATTCTCCTAGTTTAGTATGTTGATTCTTGAACACAGCTACTTTATGAGTCTTGGCCGTGGCCCTAAGCACTTTGTTTTCCAGTATTACCACCGGATACATAAATGCCACAGACACATAATTGGGTGAACCTTTTCAGATTGTGACTCAGCTTTCCTAAAGTCCCCAATTAGAGGTGTCTAGGGTTCTTAAGCACACTCTTCTTTTGCTTTGGACCTTGACTTTAACCGCTCAGTCTCAAGTTTTCACTTGACACCTTCACGCCACAAGCACATGGTTAGGGACAACTTGGTTTAGCCGCTTAGGCCATGATTTTATTCCTTTAGGCCCTCCTATCCACTGATGCTCAAAGCCTTGGGATCCTTTTTATTTACCCTTGCCTTTTGGTTTTAAGGGTTATTGGCTTTTTGCTCTTGCCTCTTGGTTTTAAGAGCTTTTGGCTTTTTCTGCTTGCTTTTTCTTTTTCTTTTTTTTTCTTTTTTCGCCTATATTTTTTTCTGCAAGCTTTGTTCTTTGCTGCTTTTTCTTGCTTCAAGAATCATTTTTATGATTTTTCAGATTATCAAATAACATGTCTCCTTGTCATCATTCTTTCAAGAGCCAACATATTTAACATTCTTAAACAACTTCAAAAGACATATGTACTGTTCAAGCATTCATTCAGAAAATAAAAAGTATTGTCACCACATCAATATAATTAAACTAAGTTCAAGGATAAATTCGAAACTCATGTACTTCTTGTTCTTTTGAATTAAAACATTTTTTCATTTAAGAGAGGTGATGGATTCATAGGACATTCATAACCTTAAGACAAAGTTACTAAATACTAATGATCATGTAATAAGACACAAACTTAGATAAGCACTTAACATAGAAAACGAAAAACAGAGAATGTAAGAGCAAGGAATGAGTCCACCTTAGTGATGGTGGCGTTTTCTTCTTGAGGAACCAATGATGTCCTTGAGCTCTTCTATGTCTCTTCCTTGTCTTTGTTGCTCCTCCCTCATTGCTTTTTGATCCTCTCTAATTTCATGAAGGACGATGGAGTGCTATTGATGTTCCACCCTTAGTTGTCCCATGTTGGAACTTAATTCTCCTAGGGAGGTGTTGATTTGCTCCCAATAGTTTTGTGGAGGAAAATGCATTTGAGGCATCTCTGGGATCTCATGGTGATGAGCTTCATGCATCTCTTGAGATCCATGAATAGGCTCTCTTGCTTGCTCCATCCTTTTCTTAGTGATGGGCTTCTCTTCCTCAATGGGAATGTCTCCTTCTATGAAAGCTCCAGCTGAGTAACATAGATGGAAAATAAGATGAGGGAAAGCTAGCCTTTCCATGGGGGAGGACTTTTCGGCTATTTTGTAGAGTTCAAGGGAGATGACTTCATGAACTTCTACTTCCTCTCCAGTCATGATGCTATGAATCATGATGGCCCGATCCACAGTAACTTCAGATCGGTTGCTAGTGGGGATGATGGAGCATTGGATGAACTCCAACCATCCTCTAGCCATAGGCTTGAGGTCCAGTCTTCTTAGTTGAACCGGCTTGCTTTGGAGTCAATCTTCCATTGAGCTCCTTCCACACATATGTCCATGAGGACTTGGTCCAACCTTTGATTAAAGTTGACCCTTCTAGTGTAGGGGCGTGCATCTCCTTGCATCATAGGCAAGTTGAATGCCAACCTCACATTTTCCGGACTAAAATCTAAGTATTTCCCCCGAACCATTGTAATATAATTCTTTGGATTCGGGTTCTTACCTTGATCATGATTCCTTGTGATCCATGCATTAGCATAGAACTCTTGAACCATTAGAATTCCAACTTGTTGGATGGGGTTTGTTAGAACTTCCCAACCTCTTCTATGGATCTCATGTCGGATCTCCGGATACTCATTTCTCTTGAGTTTGAAAGGGACCTCGGGGATCACCTTCTTCTTGGCCACAACATCATAGAAGTGGTCTTAATGAGCTTTGGAGATGAATCTTTCCATCTCCCATGACTCAGAGGTGGAAGTTTTTGTCTTCCCTTTCCCTTTTCTAGAGGATTCACTGGTCTTGGGTGCCATCAATGGTAATGGAAAAACAAAAAGCTTATGCTTTTACCACACCAAACTTAGAATATTGCTCGCCCTCGAGCAAGAGAAGAAAGAATAGATGAAGAAGAAGAAGAAAATATGGAGAAGAGGAGAGAGAGATGTGTTTCGGCCAAGAAGGGGAAGAGAGGGTTGTTTTGTGTGAAAATGAAGAAGAATGGAGGGCTTTATATAGGGAAGGGAGGAGGGGTAAGGTTAGGCCATAAGGGTGGGAAATTGATTATGAATTTTGAAGGTAGGTGGGGTTTATGTGGTAGGTTTATGGAGAAGAGTGGATGGATGTGAGTGGTGAAGTGGTGATAGGGAAGAGAGATTGAGGTGATTGGTGAAGAGTTTTGGGGAAGAGTGTTTATTGGGAAGAGAGGATGAACATTGAGAAGAGGGAAGAGAGTGAGTGGTGGTAGGTGGGGATCCTGTGGGGTCCACAGATCCTGAGGTGTCAAGGATTTGCATCCCTGCACCCACTAGGCATGTAAAATGCCTTTGCATGCAATTCTGGCGTTTAAACGCCGACTTGATGCTTGTTCTGGGCGTTCAACGCCCAGATGCAGCATATTTCTGGCGTTGAACGCCAGCCAGATGCTTGTTTCTGGCGTTCAGCGCCAGCTCTTCTTTACTGTGCATTTCTGGCGTCTGGACGCCAGGATGCTGCTTGTTTCTGGCGTTCAACGCCAGAAACATGCTCTGTTCTGGCGTTGAACGCCAGACAGATGCTCCTTACTGGCGTTTAAACGCCAGTGAGATCCTCCTCCAGGGTGTGATTTTTCTTCTGCTATTTTTGATTCTGTTTTCAATTTTTATATTTATTTTGTGACTCCACATGATCATGAACCTAATAAAACATGAAATAACAATAAAAATAAAATTAGATAAATAAAAATTAGGTTGCCTCCTAACAAGCGCTTCTTTAATGTCAATAGCTTGACAGTGGGCTCTCATGGAGCCTCACAGATGTTCAGAGCATTGTTGAGACTCCCCAACACCAAACTTAGAGTTTGGATATGGGAGTTCAACACCAAACTTAGAGTTTGGTTGTGGCCTCCCAACACCAAACTTAGAGTTTGACTGTGGGGGCTCTGGTTGACTCTATTTTGAGAGAAGCTTACTGTGCCTCTTTTCCATGTTTACAGAAGGATGTCCTTGAGTTTTAAACTCAAGGGAGTCCTCATTCAATTGAAGAACTAGTTCACTTCTGTCAACATCAATCACAGCTCTTGCTGTGGCTAGGAAGGGTCTTCCAAGGATGATGGATTCATCCTCATCCTTCCCAGTATCTAGGACTATGAAATCAGCAGGGATGTAAAGGCCTTCAACCTTTACTAACACGTCCTCTACTTGTCCATAAGCCTGTTTTCTTGAATTGTCTGTCATCTCTAATGAGCTTTTAGCAGCTTGCACCCCAAAGATTCCTAGTCTCTCTATTACAGAGAGGGGCATGAGGTTTATTTCTGACCCAAGGTCACATAGAGCTTTCTCAAAGGTCATGGTGCCTATGGTACAAGGTATTAGGAACTTTCCAGGATCCTGTTTCTTTTGAGGCAATGTCAGTTGATCCAAATCACTCAGTTCATTGGTGAACAAGGGAGGTTCATCTTCCCAAGTCTTAATACCAAATAATTTGGCATTCAGCTTCATGATTGCACCAAGGTACTTAGTAACTTGCCCCTCAGTAACATCCTCATTCTCTTCAGAAGAGGAATACTCATCAGAGCTCATGAATGGCATAAGGAGGTTTAATAGAATCTCTATGGTCTCTAGTTGAGCCTCAGATTCCTTTGGTTCCTCAGAGGAAAACTCCTTATTGATCACTGGACGTCCCAGGAGGTCTTCCTCCTTGGGATTCACGTCCTTCTCCTCCTTTGTGGTTTCGTCCATGATGGTCATTTCAATGGCTTTGCACTCTCCTTTTGGATTTTCTTCTGTATTGCTTGGGAGAGTACTAGGAGGGATTTCAGTGACTCTTTTACTCAGCTGGCCCACTTGTGCCTCCAAATTTCTAATGGAGGACCTTGTTTCATTCATGAAACTTACAGTGGCCTTAGATAGATCAGAGACTAAGTTTGCTAAATTAGAGGTATTTTGTTCAGAGTTCTCTGTCTGTTGCTGAGTGGATGATGGAAAAGGCTTGCTATTGCTAAACCTGTTTCTTCCACCATTATTAAAGCCTTGTTGAGGCTTTTGATCCTTCCATGAGAGATTTGGATGATTTCTCCATGAGGGGTTATAGGTGTTTCCATAAGGTTCACCCATATAATTCACCTCTGCTATTGCAGGGTTTTCAGGATCATAAGCTTCTTCATCAGAAGATGCCTCTTGAGTACTGTTGGATGCAGCTTGATGCACCGAAAACTTGTCTCTCAACAAATCTCCCTTCGGCAAGTGTACCGAATTTGTCGTCAAGTAAAAACTCACAATAGAGTGAGGTCGAATTCCACAGGGATTGATTGATCAAGCAACTTTAATTAGAAGAATGTTCTAGTTGAGCAAATCCAGAATTTGGGTTGAGAGTTGCAGAAAATAAAATGGCGGGAATGTAAATAACAGAAAAGTAAATGCTAGAATTAAAGAACTGGAAGTAAATGACTGAAAATAAAATGCAGAATTGTAAATGGGAATGGGGGATTTGCTCATAAAAGTAAATGGCAGAAATTAAAAAGAATGGGTAAGATCAGAGATGGGGTGTTCATTGGGCTTAGGAGATGTTGCAATTCTCCGGATCAAGTTCATTTTCATCTCTTCCTCAATCAATGCACTCATTGATCTCCTTGGCAATCTTAAGTGATTAAATTACAATTTCTTGCAATTCAATCTCTCAAATCTTGATCAATAGCCAATTCCTTGGTCAATTGCTCATGAGAAGAGATGAAGTATGGTCACTGATTATACCACATGCATTTCCCAAATCAAGTATTGAGAGGGTTATAGTCATATACCCATCCAAACCCAATTTGGTCCAGCATGAGAAAGCATTTCTAGCTTGATCTCTTCATTCCTCTTTCAAGGTTCAAAAGAGATCCAAGTTTGAATAGCTTCTCTTCTAAGATAACTACTCAATTGGATGAAGATCAAAAGTTTTCAAGTAAAATCAAGAGGAAAGATAGAAGAAGAATAATGAAAATTAGTATTGATCCATCAAATTACAACAGAGCTCCCTAACCCAATGAAAGGGGTTTAGTTGTTCATAGCTCTTGAAAATGAAAACAAAGATGGAGAATACATCATAAAACTAGAATTTGCAAAGAAAGTAAAATACAGAGAGTAGTTCTCTTTTTCCAGCCTCTCCAACTTCTTCTCAATTCAAAGCTACTCCTATATATACTACTCTTCTCAGCTTCTAGTGTGATTCTTCAAGTCTTGGGCCTTTAGATCTTGAGTTTGAAGCAGTTTCTTTCTTTATTTGGGCTTGGCTTTACTTGCAGAGAGAAAGTGCGAAGTGGGCGGAGACTTTAGTTCAGGACGTTAGGGGTGTTAATATTTAGTGAGAATATAAGTTCGAGAACGTTAGTGAGATTTAACATTGTCACTAACGTTCCAATGCACCCCTTTGCCTCACGTTAAAACCCACGTTAACTAGGTTAACGTGGCTTTTAACGTTGCCTTGTTAACCTTCGAGAACGTTAGTGACACTCAACATTGTCACTAACGTTCCAGTGTGCCCCTTCTTGCTTCACGTTAAAGCCCATGTTAACTAGGTTAACGTGGCTTCTAACGTGGCCTTTGCCATCCTTCGAGAACGTTAATGACATTCAACATTGTCACTAATGTTCCAATGTGCCCCTAGGTCTCACGTTAGAGTCCACGTTAACTCGGTTAACGTGGCTTCTAACGTGGCCATCGTTAGCCATCCCAACGTTAGTGACAATGTTGAGTGTCACTAACGTTGGCTCATCCTTCATTCCTCATCGTTAGCTTTCACGTTAACCAAGTTAACGTGGAAGTTAATGTGACTCTTGGGGGTTGTGTGGTTGCTTCAACGTTAGTGACAATGTTGAGTGTCACTAACGTTGTCGACAACTCTTCATCCCTTATGTTAGTTCCCACGTTAACCAAGTTAACGTGGGAGTTAACGTGGTACTTTGCATCATAGGCCAACGTTAGTGACAATGTTGAGTGTCACTAACGTTGGCTTCTCTTCCCCCCTTAACGTTAGAGGCCACGTTAACCTTCTAACGTGGCCACTTATGAGTAATTGCCAACGTTAGTGACAATGTTAAGTGTCACTAACGTTGGCTCAACTTCTCTTCTCCACGTTAGAGTTCACGTTAACTTAGTTAACGTGACTCTCTAACGTGGGCATTGATGGCTTTTTGAGAGTGTTATTGGCAATCACTTTTCTCATTAACCTTGCAAGTTACCTCCCCTTTTCTTGCTTCCTTTTGGTCCTGAAATCAAGCAATAAAGTGCATCAAAACTCTAGTCCAAGTCATGAGTAATGCAACATAATATTTGTCACTAAACTTATGCGAAATCCTCATGAAATTATGTAAAATGCATAATGTATGCTTGAATCAAGGCATAGGTGAATATCTACCCAAAACTAGCTTATTTCCTAAAAAAATGCATGAAACTAACCTAAAAACAGTAAAGAAAAGGTCAGTGAAATTGGCCAAGATGCCCTGGCATCACAACACCAAACTTAAAGCTTGCTTGTCCCTAAGCAAGTACTGGAACAAGAGAATGATGAATGGAATGTCCAGAGGAATGAGTCATTCTTGTGGAAGTTATGTTACTGATTTTATGGTGGTTTCATGCATAGCAACTTAGGTTCATTCCATTACTGGCTTTCAGACCTTTATCATGTCCTAAAACACCCACTTTGTTTATATCCCATGAGACTTTTATTCATTGATCCTTTTATTGTTATTTCAAGGGTTGTTTGTGTTATTTAGGCTAAGTGCTCTGTAAGGGGCCAACTCTTTAAGATAAGCTTTCAGCCAACACTCCCGAACCAGTTGGTTCAAGGTGCTAGGTGTTGAGACACCCCTAAGGACTTACTCCCTCAAGCCTATCCCCCATACATACACACCACAGGCATATAGTTTATTTATTTTCTTTTCTGGAGACCTTGGTGTCCAGCACCTCTTTGGGTTACTAAATGCTCTGTAGTGAAGGTTACTCTTGATAGTGGACTTTCAGCTGATAATCCCGAGTTAGTTAACCCAAGTTACCAGGTGATAAGGCACCCCTAAGAGCTTATTCATCCAAGTAGATCCCTCACACAGGAGCACCACAGACACTTGCCTCAAGATTAAAACCATTAATGCCTAGTCTTATTGCTTACTCTTTTTCTTTTGTTTTTCACTTCCATTGTTCTTTCCCTTTTCTCTTCTTAGGATCTTGTTATTAACTTAGTCTCATGAGTGTATCCAAAGCAAAGTATTCAGGCCATATAATTGTCATCCCAGCCTTGTGGTTGAACCAACTTAGCTAACTTATGACTACCCCAAAGATTCATGAATGCACTTCCACAATATGAACTCTACTCTGGTCTTTTAAAAACATAATCATTCTCTTCTTCAATTTGATTTAAAATGGACAAGCTTACAAGTAAATAAGGGAATGATGCAGTGACATTTAAACCAGAAATTACGGACCTATTCAGAAGGAAAACTTAAAAGACAGAATTTTAAAAAGTTTAAACATAACATGGAAGCAGGTTCTATTTCATACAAGATCTTCCTTATTTAAAGCATAGAAAATGATGGACTAAAAAGAACTCCACCACCTTTCATTCATGTGGATGTCCATGCTCCCATCCTTGTTTGTCCTCATTGTGTCTCTCTTGAGTGCTTGTACTTCCACTTCCCTTGCCTTTTCCAAGCAGCTTCCTTCAGAAACCACTATCTTCCATCTTCTTCTTGAGTGTCTCCTTTTGTTGTTTCACTTTCCTCTCTTCTTGTTCTACAAATTCTTTTTGGACCTCATCATATGTAGGGATGGCATAGTGTAGCTGATGCATATAACTGGTCATGTAGTTCAACTCGGCTTGAGTGTTTACATAGAACTCCTCCCTATGTAGTTGCCTTCCTTCATTGAGTACACTGAACTCATTGAAAGTTTTCATTTGGGCTATCTGCCGCTGGTTGAGTTCTTGCAAGTGCTTCTCTTGAATCTCTTGCCTCTCATTCACTTGGTTGATGGCTTGAGTGAGCTGGGAGTATTGTTCCTGCTGCTGCTCCATTTGTTGTTTTTGCCATGCTTCCTGTTGGCTCAGCCGGTTCAGTATTTGCTCTTGTCCTTCCATATGTCTCTGTCCCAAATCTTCAATGGCTCTTAGAAGGTGAGTCATATTCAAGTTGGTTGGGTCATGATGCTCTTCTTGTTGATACTCCTCCTGATGATATTCCTCTTGATGAGCTTCTTCCTGGGCCCTTTGTCTTCCTATATGTGGCCTTCTTAGTTGCTGAGCCGGTGTGGTATAGACCATTTGCTCGAGTGTGACTGGCCTCCCTGGGTTCACCCAGTCTGGGCTGCTGTCCTCAAATGTTACCTTGGCCTTGTTGCACAAGCGGAGAATGGTGCTGGGGTACCAAAGTCTGGCACCTGAGTCAGCTTTCTCAGCTGACTCTTGAATCCCTTTGGCAATGAGCTCATGCACTTTGATTTTCCCACCTTGTACTAAGCATTGTACCATAGTGGCTCGATTGATGTTAACCTCTGAATTATTAGCAGCTGGTAGGATGGACCTCCTTACAAGCTCAAACCATCCTTTGGCTTCAGGGTGAAGGTCTCCCCTTTTTATGAATTTTGGTCTCCCATCTGAGTACCTCTCCCAGTCAGCGGCTATGACGCAGATATCTGATGCTATCTCTGAGAGCTCATCCTTATCGGGGCTTCTACTTATCCTTGCCTGATAACTCTCTTCATCAAAATGAGGTGATTTCAAGTGAAGAGCTCTTGTTATGGAACTTGGGCTGAAGTCCAACTCCCGTCCTCTCACATAGCTTTTGAAGGTTGGGGCTTTGGTCTTATCCTCTCTAACTGCATTTGCATAGAATTCTTTGATGAGGTTTCCATTGATCTTCCCCTCTGGACTGGTGAGCAATTGCCACCCCCTCTGTTCGATTTTTCTCCAAATCTGTGGTGATTCATTGGCATTGATTTGGAAGATTAACTCTGGCAATATCTTTCTGGCCCTTATCCGCTCAAATTCATGCTCATGAAAGGCAGTCTTGAATCTCTTGTCATCAAAAGGAGCACTTTCCATAGGTTCTTTCCTCTTTTGCCTCTTTGAGCTTGATGATGCCATGACTTGAGTTGTTGTTTGAGGGGGTTTGAGGCTTCGGATAGATGAAGAGTGGGTTGGTTAAAGCAATTTGTGATGAAGGGTTTAGTGTGCCAATAGTAGTGTGGAGAGTAGGGATTTGAATGTGAGGAGTGAGCATGCACTAAGGTTCACTTATATAAGAAAATCATGAGTGAATGAAGGGTGTGGATTGCATGAATGTTTACTAGATGGACGGATGGGGTTGTTTATGAAGGAAAGACAAGGATCATCACTTAATGAGAGTGATTGGTTTGGTCTTCAAGGGTCTTCTTTCTCCAATGTTGCATGGCAGCGTTTCCCCATGCGTTCCCTCTTGAGACATGTGTGTAGTGCTTTTCATTAAGTGGCGAAATCTCCCCCATTTAATTGTCCAATAAATCCCTTTTCATGCTTCTTTTCCTTTCCTATAAAGATTTGAAATAAGGAAATTAATATCATAAAAAAAATTTAAACTCTACGGCTAGAATAAAATGAAAAAGGATTTGATTGTTTATTTATGAATTCCAACTAACTAACTAACTATTGGTGGGTCCTTATATGCATTTTGGTGGCACCATGAGGTGACACCAAACTTAGTTTGGATCACTGTGATGGAGGTTTTGTGTTCAAAGCTCCTAAGACTAGCATGCATCTTGGTTTGCTTTGAACACCAAACTTGTTCCTCACTATATTCTGCATAAGAAGATTTTCACCAATTGTTTGTCAAGTTTGGATTGAAGCTCATAAAGATTGACTTATTCATTATCATCTGAAAGCATATAAAACATGGGTTGCCTCCCATGAAGCGCTTCTTTAGCGTCACTAGCTTGACGTTTTTCCTTCATCAGGGTGGTTGGTAGTGCTTAAAGTCCTCCCCTCTTGCTGTGGACTTGTATCCATTGGTTGGATCAATGATCTCCACATGTTCCAGGGAAAGAACTCTGTTGATAGTGAAGACCTTAGGTAACTGAGATGGTACAGTAGGGAGATTAGGGGGAATATCTGGGAAGTAAGCTGAGACAACTCTATCCCCTTGAGAGAAATCTTCCATAGGGATCTTCTTGTTCCTCCATCTCCTTGGTACCTTCTTCTTTGTTTCTTTTGAGGTTGCTTTCCCCTTGGTGACCTCTTTTCTCCAAGGAGTTGTGATGCTGTCTTCACCTGCCTCTAGAGGTTTGGGTTCCTCCAACTTTTCTTTGAGCTGTGGCAATTGCTGTTTTCCTTGTTTATCAATTGAGGGGGTTTCTAAATGAACTGGCTGTGCTTCAGTGCTTGTCTCCTCCTTCAGAGTCTCCTTATCGTTTGTGCTTAGTTCCTTGTCCTCTTGATCTGTTTCTTGTGAGAGTTTGAAGACATTGAAGCTGAGTCGTTCATCATGGATTCTCAATATTAGCTCCCATTTCTCTATATCGATAAGTGCTCTGGCCGTAGCTAAGAATGGTCTTCCCAATATGATTGGGTGAGTGTGACTCTCTTCCATGTCCAGAATGACAAAGTCTGTTGGGAGAAAGTACTTCCCAACCTTTAGCAACACATTTTCCACCACTCCTATTGCTTGCTTTTGAGTTTTGTCAGCCAGTCTAATGATTACATCTGTGGGCATTATCTCATTAATCTGCGGCCTCTTCACCAGGGATAAAGGCAGTAAGTTGATGCTGGCCCCCAAATCACATAGTGCTCTATCGAACATAGTTTCACCTATGGCACAAGGGATGTGAAAACTCCCTGGGTCTCTTCTTTTCGTAGGCAGCTCAGGTTGAATAAGGGCACTACATTCCTTGTTCATCACTATAGTCTGGCCTCCTTTGAGTGAGCTTTTCCTGGAAAGAAGTTCCTTCATATACTTGATGAATGCAGACATTTGTTGAATTGCCTTGATGAATGGTATGTTTACATGCAGAGATGCAAACAAGTCTAGGAACCTTGAGTATATTCTCTTTCCCACAGCACCATTGAGTAGTTGAGGGAAGGGAGCATAGAGCTTCAGCAACTCTTGTTGTGAAATTTCTGGTCCTTGGTGATTTCTATCCTCCTCCTTTGTTGAGTTGTCTTCAGGTTGTTTGCAAAGTTTGTCTTGCTTGTCTTTAGTCTCTTGATCACTCGTAGTGACCATTTTGCAATCTTCCCATCTTACTTTCTTTGCTTTTCCTTTGGGGTTCTTCTCCGTGTCACTTGGGAAGCTATCAGTAGTTTTGGGAATCTTCTCAGCTAAATATCCCACCTAGAATTCCATCTTCCTAATGGTCTCTCCCTGGTTCTTAATATTGGCTCGCACCTCCTCTTTGAACACCTTATTTTCTTGAATCTCTTGGCATATTCCTTCAAGTAAGGCTTCAATCTTAGAGAGCTTGTCATCAATTGATGAGTGATTCAGAGCAGATGTGCAGTTTTGGTTTTGATAAGTGTGTGAAGAAGTGTTGTTGTGGGGGTGTTGAGATGTCCTCTGGGTGAATTGCTGGTGAGCTGCATTGTTGTTGGAGTTGTAACATCTTTGGTCTTGGTTTTGATCTTGCTCACTTCCCCACCCAAAGTTTGGGTGGTTTCTCCATCCAGGGTTGTAAGTCTTGGAGTATGGATCATAGTTTTTCCTTGGTGAATTCCCAATGTAGTTGGCTTGCTCCTGACTCCCCTCTGCTTCTTCATTCACTCCTTCTTGGATTGTTGATGAAGATGAGATTGCTGCTACTTGGTTCCTCTCCATCTTCTTGGTGAGGTCAGCCAGCTGCTGGGTAATGAGCTTGTTTTGGGCCAACAGAGCATCGACATTGTTTAGCTCCATCACTCCTCTTGTGTTCCCTCTTTTGGAAGCATAGAAGTAGTCATTTTCTGCTACTGTTTCAATAACATCTATGGCTTCCTCAATGGTCTTCTTCTTGTTCAAGGATCCTCCAGATGAATGGTCCACAGCCATCTTTGACTCATAAGAGAGCCCTTCATAGAAAATGTGCAGTTGGACCCATTTGTTGAACATGTCAGGTGGACACCTCCTTGTTAAGTCCTTGAACCTCTCCCATGCTTCATACAGAGTCTCACCATCTTGTTGCCTGAAAGTTTGAACCTCAGCTCTCAGCCTATTGATTCGTTGAGGAGGGTAAAATCTTGCTAAGAATTTGTTCACCACATCCTCCCAAGTTGTCAAGCTCTCCCTTGGGAAAGATTCCAGCCACTTGGCTGCCTTGTCCCTGAGTGAGAAAGGAAATAAGAGCAGTCTATAGGCATCAGGATGAACACCATTAGATTTTACTGTGTCACATATTCTCAGGAAGGTGGTCAAATGTTGATTGGGGTCTTCTTGAACACCTCCTCCAAACGAACAGTTGTTCTGAACAAGGGTGATGAGCTGTGGTTTAAGTTCAAAGTTGTTGGCATGGATTGTTGGCTTTTGGATGCTACTTCCACAATTTCCTGGGTTTGGATTGATGTAAGAGCCCAAAACTCTTCTATCCTCCCCAGCATGATTTGCTCCACCTCCTCTGCCATGGTTGTGAGTCTCTTCTTCATGATGATTTTCCATGTTTTCTTCCATGTTTGGTTCAAAGTATTCCTCAAAGTGTTCCTCCTCTTCTTCAGCACCAACTACACGTTCTTCTTTTGCCTCCCTCCTTAGTCTAAGGAAGGTTCTCTCAGGTTCAGAATCAAAGGAAGTTGAAGCCCCGCTTCTTCTCCCTGTCATACAACCAACAAGTACAAGCAAAGAAAATAGATGAAGACACTATTTGTGTCAGAATTACTGTTAGTTGTGGGTGATGCAATATATCAAACAGTTAGTGGGTTAGCAAACAGAATTGAAAATAACAAAGAAAAACAAAAGAGTAGAGGGGGAAGGGAAGAAGTTTAACTAAAACAAAAAGTAAATTACTCAAACAGAAAAATGAAATTCACAAAATAAAAATGCTCAATCTAGTGATCTTCCAATTTAATCATTGTTGATGCACTATCAATCCCCGGCAACGGCGCCATAAACTTGATGCACGGAAAACTTTTCTCTCAACAAATCTCCCTTCGGCAAGTGTACCGAATTTGTCGTCAAGTAAAAACTCACAATAGAGTGAGGTCGAATCCCACAGGGATTGATTGATCAAGCAACTTTAATTAGAAGAACGTTCTAGTTGAGCAAATCCAGAATTTGGGTTGAGAGTTACAGAAAATAAAATGGCGGGAATGTAAATAACAGAAAAGTAAATGCTAGAATTAAAGGACTGGAAGTAAATGACTGAAAATAAAATGCAGAATTGTAAATGGGAATGGGGGATTTGCTCATAAAAGTAAATGGTAGAAATTAAAGAGAATGGGTAAGATCAGAGATGGGGAGTTCATTGGGCTTAGGAGATGTTGCAATTCTCCGGATCAAGTTCATTTTCATCTCTTCCTTAATCAATGCACTCATTGATCTCCTTGGCAATCTTAAGTGATTAAATTACAATTTCTTGCAATTCAATCTCTCAAATCTTGATCAATAGCCAATTCCTTGGTCAATTGCTCATGAGAAGAGATGAAGTATGGTCACTGATTATACCACATGCATTTCCCAAATCAAGTATTGAGAGGGTTATAGTCATATACCCATCCAAACCCAATTTGGTCCAGCATGAGAAAGCATTTCTAGCTTGATCTCTTCATTCCTCTTTCAAGGTTCAAAAGAGATCCAAGTTTGAATAGCTTCTCTTCTAAGATAACTACTCAATTGGATGAAGATCGAAAGTTTTCAAGTAAAATCAAGAGGAAAGATAGAAGAAGAATAATGAAAATTAGTATTGATCCATCAAATTACAACAGAGCTCCCTAACCCAATGAAAGGGGTTTAGTTGTTCATAGCTCTTGAAAATGAAAACAAAGATGGAGAATACATCATAAAACTAGAATTTACAAAGAAAGTAAAATACAGAGAGTAGTTCTCTTTTTCCAGCCTCTCCAACTTCTTCTCAATTCAAAGCTACTCCTATATATACTACTCTTCTCAGCTTCTAGTGTGATTCTTCAAGTCTTGGGCCATTGGATCTTGAGTTTGAAGCAGTTCCATTCTTTATTTGGGCTTGGCTTTACTTGCAGAGAGAAAGTGCGAAGTGGGCGGAGACTTTAGTTCAGGACGTTAGGGGTGTTAATATTTAGTGAGAATATAAGTTCGAGAACGTTAGTGACACTTAACATTGTCACTAACGTTCCAATGCACCCCTTTGCCTCACGTTAAAACCCACGTTAACTAGGTTAACGTGGCTTTTAACGTTGCCTTTTTAACCTTCGAGAACGTTAGTGACACTCAACATTGTCACTAACGTTCCAGTGTGCCCCTTCTTGCTTCACGTTAAAGCCCATGTTAACTAGGTTAACGTGGCTTCTAACGTGGCCTTTGCCATCCTTTGAGAACGTTAATGACATTCAACATTGTCACTAACGTTCCAATGTGCCCCTAGGTCTCACGTTAGAGTCCACGTTAACTCGGTTAACATGGCTTCTAACGTGGCCATCCTTAGCCATCCCAACGTTAGTGACAATGTTGAGTGTCACTAACGTTGGCTCATCCTTCATTCCTCATCGTTAGCTTCCACGTTAACCAAGTTAACGTGGAAGTTAACGTGACTCTTGGGGGTTGTGTGGTTGCTTCAACGTTAGTGACAATGTTGAGTGTCACTAACGTTGTCGACAACTCTTCATCCCTTACGTTAGTTCCCACGTTAACCAAGTTAATGTGGGAGTTAACGTGGTACTTTGCATCATAGGCCAACGTTAGTGACAATGTTGAGTGTCACTAACGTTGGCTTCTCTTCCCCCCTTAACGTTAGAGGCCACGTTAACTAGGTTAACGTGGCTTCTAACGTGGCCACTTATGAGTAATTGCCAACGTTAGTGACAATGTTAAGTGTCACTAACGTTGGCTCAACTTCTCTTCTCCACATTAGAGTTCACGTTAACTTAGTTAACGTGACTCTCTAACGTGGGCATTGATGGCTTTTTGAGAGTGTTATTGGCAATCACTTTTCTCATTAACCTTGCAAGTTACCTCCCCTATTCTCACTTCCTTTTGGTCCTGAAATCAAGCAATAAAGTGCATCAAAGCTCTAGTCCAAGTCATGAGTAATGCAACATAATATTTGTCACTAAACTTATGCAAAATCCTCATGAAATTATGTAAAATGCACAATGTATGCTTGAATCAAGGCATAGGTGAATATCTACCCAAAACTAGCTTATTTCCTAAAGAAATGCATGAAACTAACCTAAAAACAGTAAAGAAAAGGTCAGTGAAACTGGCCAAGATGCCCTGGCATCACAGCTTGCATTCCATTCAGACTCTGAGAAATCATATTGACTTGCTGAGTCAATATTTTATTCTGAGCCAATATGGCATTCAGAGTATCAATTTCAAGAACTCCCTTCTTCTGAGGTATCCCATTACTCACAGGATTTCTCTCAGAAGTGTACATGAACTGGTTATTAGCAACCATGTCAATGAGTTCTTGAGCTTCTGTAGGCATTTTCTTTAGGTGAATGGATCCACCTGCAGAAGTATCCAATGACATCTTAGCTAATTCAGACAGACCATCATAGAATATATCCAGGATGGTCCATTCTGAAAGCATGTCAGAAGGACACTTTTTGGTCAGTTGCTTGTATCTCTCCCAAGCTTCATAGAGGGATTCACCTTCTTTCTGTCTGAAGGTTTGAACATCCACTCTAAGCTTGCTCAGCTTTTGAGGAGGAAAGAACTTGGCTAAGAAAGCAGTGACCAGCTTATCCCAAGAGTTCAGGCTATCTTTGGGTTGAGAGTCCAACCATACTCTAGCTCTGTCTCTTACAGCAAAAGGGAAAAGCATGAGCCTGTAGACTTCAGGATCTACTCTATTAGTCTTAACAGTATCACAGATCTGCAAAAATTCAGTTAAGAACTGAAAAGGATCTTCAGATGGAAGTCCATGAAACTTGCAGCTCTGCTGCATCAGAGAAACTAATTGAGGTTTCAGCTCAAAATTGTTTGCTCCAATGGTAGGGATGGAGATGCTTCTTCCATGTAAATTGGAATTGGGTGCAATAAAGTCACCAAGCATCCTCCTTGCATTATTATTATTTTTGGCTGCCATCTCCTCTTCTTGTTCGAAAATTTCTGAAAGGTGCTTGCTGGTTTGTTGTAATTTAGCTTCTCTTAGTTTCCTCTTCAGAGTCCTTTCAGGTTCTGGATCTGCTTCAACAAGAATATTCTTGTCCTTGCTCCTGCTCATATGAAAAAGAGGGAACGGAAAAATAATAATAATATGGATCCTTTTTATCCAGGTATAAAGGTTCCCCTGTGTGGGTAGAAGAAGAAAAGAATGTAATGTAAAGAAAGAAACACAAGGGTGAGGAGAGCAGAGATGTGAGATGAAGAGAAGTGTTAGTAGATGAATAAATAAATAGAAGGAGATGAGAGAGGAAGAGGATTTTCGAAAATTATTTTTGAAAAATGGTTAGTGATTTTCGAAATTAGTTTTTGAAAAAGGTTAGTAATTTTCGAAAATTAGGAATAAAATTAAAATAAAAAATTAAAATAATTAGTTAATTAAAAAGAATTTTTGAAAAAGAGGGAGATATTTTCGAAAATTAGAGAGAGAGAGTTAGTTAGGTAGTTTTGAAAAAGATAAGAAACAAACAAAACGGTTAGTTAGTTAGTTGAAACAAATTTGAAAATCAATTTTGAAAAGATAAGAAGATAAGAAGTTAGAAAAGATATTTTAAAATCAAATTTTTGAAAAAGATATGATTTTGAAAAAGATAAGATAAAAAGATATTTTTGAAAAGATATGATTGAAATTAGTTTTGAAAAAGATTTGATTTTTAAAATCACAATTAATGACTTGATTCACAAGAAATCACAAGATATGATTCTAGAACTTAAAGTTTGAATCTTTCTTAACAAGTAACAAACTTGAAATTTTTGAATCAAAACATTAGTTGTTGATGATATTTTAAAAAATTATGAGATAAAATTAAGAAAAAGATTTTTGAAAAATATTTTTAAAATTTTCGAAAATAAATAAGAAAAATAAAAAAGATTTGATTTTTGAAAAAGATTTTGAAAAAGATAAGATTTTTAAATTTAAAATTTGATTTGACTCATAAGAAACAATTGAATTTTTAAAAATTTTTGAAAAAGTCAATCCAAATTTTCGAAATTTATGAGAGAAAGAAGGAAAGATATTTTTTTGATTTTTTGAATTTTTAATGATGAAAGAGAAAAAACATGAAAATGATGCAATGCATGAAAATTTTGGATCAAAACAATGAATGCATGCAAGAATGCTATGAATGTCAAGATGAACACCAAGAACACTTTGAAGATCATGATGAACATCAAGAACATATTTTTGAAAAATTTTCAATGCAAAGAAAACATGCAAGACACCAAACTTAGAAATCTTTCATGTTCAGACACTATGAATGCAAAAATGCACATGAAAAATAAGAAAAGACACAAAACAAGAAAATATGAAGATCAATCAAGAAGGTTTATCAAGAACAACTTGAAGATCATGATGAATGCAATGTATGAATGCAATTTTCGAAAAATGCAAAATGAATATGCAATTGACACCAAACTTACAATTTGACTCAAGACTCAAACAAGAAACATGAAATATTTTTAATTTTTTATGATTTTATTAATTTTTTTTTTTTTTGGATTTTTGTATTATATTTTTCGAAAATCATTTGAAAAAGAAAAATAAGGATTTCAAAATTTTTAATATGAATTCCAGGAATCTTTCACTCTTAGTCTAATGCTCCAATCTGAGGGTTAGGCATGGCTTAATAGCCAGCCAAGCTTTAGTATGGAATTACATGCATTGAAGTGATTAGTTGAAGCCTTAGTCCAAACGAATTTAGACATGGCTTTACAGCCAGCCAGGATTCAACAATTCATCATGAAACACTAGAATTCATTCTTAAAAACTCTAAAGAAAAATATATTTTTGAAAACATTTTTTTTTCGAAAATTTATTTGAAGAAAAATGAAAACAAAGAAAAATTTTTTGAAAAAGTTTTTTGAAAATAAAATAAGAAGAAAATTACCCAATCTGAGCAACACGATAAACCGTCAGTTGTCCAAACTCAAATAATCTCCGGCAACGGTGCCAAAAACTTGGTGCACGAAATTGTGATCTCAGGCAACGGCGCCAAAAACTCTGTACGCACGTCTTAATAAATCGTTTTTCATTCACAACTTTGATACAACTAACCAGCAAGTGCACTGGGTCGTCCAAGTAATAAAACCTTACGTGAGTAAGGGTCGATCCCACGGAGATTGTTGGTATGAAGCAAGCTATAGTCACCTTGTAAATCTCAGTCAGGCGGATAATAATTGATTATGGAGTTTTCGAAAATAAATAATAGATAGACAGAAAATAAAGATAGAAACACTTATGTATATCATTGGTGAGAATTTCAGATAAAGGTATAGAGATGCTTTCGTCCCTCTGAACTTCTGCTTTCCTGCTGTCTTCATCCAATCAGTCCTACTCCTTTCTATGGCTGGCTTTATGTAAGGACATCACCATTGTCAATGGCTACTTTTCATCCTCTCTGGAAAATGGTCCGATGCGCTGTCACTGCATGGCTAATCGTCTGGAGGCATCACCGTGGTCAATGGCTGCATCCTATCCTCTTGTGAAAATGGTCCAAATGCTTTGTCACAGCACGGCTAATCATCTGAGGTTCTCGATCATACTGGAATAGGATTCACCCTCCTTTTGCGTCTGTCACTACGCCCAGCACTCGCGAGTTTGAAGTTCGTCACAGTCATTCAATCCCAGAGCCCTACCCGGAATACCATAGATAAGGTTTAGACTTTCCAGACTCTCATGAATGCCGCCATCAATCTAGCTTATACCACGAAGATTCTGATTAAGAGATCCAAGAGATAATCATCCAATCTAAGGTGGAACGGAAGTGGTTGTCAGGCACGCGTTCGTGGGAGAATGATGATGATTGTCACATTCATCACATTCATGTTGAAGTGCGAATGAATATCTTAGAAGCGGAATAAGTTGAATTGAATAGAAAAACAGTAGTACTTTGCATTAATTCATGAGGAACAGCAGAGCTCCACACCTTAATCTATGGAGTGTAGAAACTCTACCGTTTGAAAAATACATAAGTGAAAGGTTCAGGGATGGCCGAATGGCCAGCCCCCATGATCTAAGATCCAGACGTCCTAAGATGTCTAATACAATAGTAAAAAGTCCTATTTATACTAAACTAGCTACTAGGGTTTACAGAAGTAAGTAATTGATGCATAAATCTACTTCCGGGTCCCACTTGGTGTGTGCTTGGGCTGAGCTTGAATGTTACACGTGCAGAGGCTCTTTCTGGAGTTGAACGCCAGGTTGTAACGTGTTTCTGGCGTTCAACTCTGGTTCGTGACGTGTTTCTGGCGTTTAACTCCAGACAGCAGCGTAGAACTGACGTTCAACACCCTTTTACATCATCTAAACTCGGCCAAAGTATAGACTATTATATATTTCTGGAAAGCCCTAGATGTCTACTTTCCAATGCAATTAGAAGCACGCCGTTTTGAGTTCTGTAGCTCCATAAAATCCACTTTGAGTGTAGGGAGGTCAGAATCCAACAGCATCAGCAGTCCTTCTTCAACCTCTGAATCTGATTTTTGCTCAAGTCCCTCAATTTCAGCCAGAAAATACCTGAAATCACAGAAAAACACACAAACTCATAGTAAAATCCAGAAATGTGAATTTAACATAAAAACTAATGAAAAAATCCCTAAAAGTAACTAGATCCTACTAAAAACAT
The DNA here is from genome assembly GCF_059453495.1 of Arachis ipaensis. NCBI lineage: Eukaryota > Viridiplantae > Streptophyta > Magnoliopsida > Fabales > Fabaceae > Arachis > Arachis ipaensis. The sequence goes on from NC_142443.1 coordinate 50,957,422, forward strand.
ACTAAAAACAATGTCAAAAAGCGTATAAATTATCCGCTCATCAATGATCTTGGACGCTTTTATATACCCTGCACCATAGGAAGCATAACTATTGTGAAATCATTCTGTGACCTCGGTGCAAGCATAAACTTGATGCCTCTATCTCTCATGAGGAAACTTCAAATTCTGGAGCTAAAATTCACTCGAATAGCTCTACAAGTGGCTGATAAATCCATTAAGCAAGCACTGGAAGTTGTGGAGAATGTGCTAGTAAAAGTGGGAAAATTCTTTCTCCCAACTGACTTTGTCATCCTGGATATGGAAAAGGATCCTAACACTTCCATCATCCTGGGGAGGCCCTTCCTAGCTACGGACAGAGCATTGATAGATGTTGAAAAAGGGGAATTGTTGCTAATAGTGCATGATGAGCACCTAGCATTTCATGTCTTCAAGACCCTACACGAGCCCACTCAAGAGGAAGAACGCATTAAGGATAAGGCCAGCGATCATAGCTTAAAGAAGACATTCAAGGAGTAAACTCCAAGCTTCTAAAACCATGCTTAAAAGAAGTAGAAATGGTGCAACAGACCAAAGAAGTCAAGGAGGAACTAGATCCAAACCCCTCAAATGAGATCCCCAACAAGAAGCCCCCAAATAAAGAACCACCAAGGCATGAATTATCTTCTGAGAAAGAAAAGAAGAAGAGGCCAAGAGGGTGGAGAAACAAGAAGATCCCCACTGAAGGCTTCTCTCCAGGGGATAAAGTATTGTTAAACACCCAAACAATGAAGGTGTCTCCACAATTGTCTGAGCACTATACTGTGAACTGGATCCTTTCACTTGAACACCTAGAGATCATCAAAGAGGAAACCGGGAGGAAGTTCATAGTAAGAGGAAAAAAGATGAGGCACTATGATTTTCAGCCTCCATGATCAAAGGACAAGACGTCAAGCTAAAGATGATAAACAAGCGCTTGTTGGGAGGCAACCCAACCAAAGGTAACTCTTTCTTTTACTAGCTATTTCAACAAAAGAGTTAAGTAAGTTTATCTGTATTGTAAGGAGCTAAGTTTGGTGTTGCACACCAAAACCAATTAAGGGTGAATGTAGGAAGCTAAGTTTGGTGTTCCACCAACAATTTCATTAAAAACACATCTCAACCCTCTGCATAAATGGTCACTGGCTCCAAACAATCAGGGAAACTACTTAACCATTGTTTGCTTTCTAGTTTATGGTATGTTTTCTTTAATAAAAGCACAAGGTTCCATGTATGAGATTAATCTGATGCACAACAGACAGTGGCAAAGAACTAAGTTTGGTGTTCACACACCAAAATAAGTTCAATAGCCTACAATTCTTGCATGCTAACCATCTTTCAAGTGCTTGGGGGACAAGAAACTTCCAATAACTTTGCAGGAATTCAATCAATCTCTTGAAAGAACTATGCACAATCATCCAAAGACACAAAGAAGAATACAAAAGCTATGGATGATGAGGACAAAGGAAAAACTAGAAGACATCACCAAGAGGTTGTATTGTTACTTGATTCCCTCTGATTAGAAGTGCTTTAGTTAGAAGTCTAAATGTACCCCTGCTGATTAGTTTAAATTGTATGCATTCTGTTTGTTTACTGTCTTTTTAATTGTCAATTAAGGGTGCTAGTCTAAGTGTTTGCTTCATTTTCATCCTGCTTAAATGTGTGCTTTGTTCCTTTTGCTTGAATAAGAGAAAAATTATTGTGAAATAGAGAAAGAGTAAAGGTTTGGTTTGATATGAGACAGAATAAGGTTATGTGGTGGTTTGTGCTGGTTCATTAGTTGATTTATGAATAAGGCTAAAGTTTAGCATAACTTTGAGGTTTGAACTTGAGTTACATTCCATGAGACTTGACAAATGAAAGAGGTTCATAATAAAAGAAAGAAATGTAAGAGAAAGGAACAAAAAGAAATAAACAAGGCTGGACACCAATGTCTTGAGATTTGGATATATGCCGGTGATGTTCTTGTACAAAGATAAGCTTGGATAACTAGGTTCTAAGGGGTGCTTCATCACCAGGCAACTTGGGTTAACTAACCCGGGATTGCCAACCAAAAGTCCACCATCAAGAGCTACTTTGAGACAAAGCATTTAGCAACCCAAAGAGGTGTTGGGCATCAATTTCTAAAGAAAAAAACAAGCTAAATGCCTATGATGTGTGTGTGCTAAGGAGAGGCTTGAGCAAGTAATCCCTTAGGGGTATTTCAACACCTAGCATCTTGAACCAACTGGGACGGGAATGCTGGCTGAAAGCTTACTCTAAAGAGCTACCTTAACACATAGCATTTAACCTCAGCAAGTAATAAATCTCAATCAAAAGAAAAGAGCAAGAAAAACTAAGGACCAAGCAATAAAAAAGTCTCATTTTTTTTTTGTAATTCAAGTAAGGATCCAAAGGATTGTTGATACCTTAGCCACAGAATAAAAATTACTAAGGCACCATGCATGAAAACCCCACTAACCAGTATTGATTGTCTTCCAATAAAGGGCTTATACTTCTCTCTGTTTTCATTCAATCTCCTTATGTTTTAGTGCTTGCTTGGGGACAAGCAACATTTAAGTTTGGTGTTGTGATGACAAGTCATCTTAGGCTAGTTTCACAACCCTTTTCAGTCATTTTTACCTAGTTTTCATGCATTTCTTAGGTAATAAGTAAGTGTTTGAATAAGAATTTCATGATTATCTTGATTCAATCGAACATTGTTAATTTTATGCATGCATTATCATGAGATTTATGCAAGATTTATTTGATTTTTATGAAAAGATGCAAATCTTATGATTTTGGCAAGGCTATGATTGCATATGTTTGATTGCTAACAGATGAAAAGAGGCAAGGAAAGATGCAGGGTAACGCTACGCTCAATTTCAAAGAACGCTACGCTCTCTAACGACGCACACGCGTACAGGACGCTTACGCGTAGGGCAAGAATGTTGGAAGATCCACGCGTACGCGTGGGTATGATCAGCGCTCGTTACAAAAAAAAGCACTATATTCTTCAAACAAGCCCCTGCGACAATTTTCAAATTTGGGATTCAAAGTTGGCAGTTGACGCGTATGCGTGCCTGACGCGTATGCGTCGGTGTGATTTTTTGTGAACAAGCACGTGCATGCATGAATGAAGCTACAATGTGGAAGTGGTGTTTTGCAAACCATACATACGCGTGGGTAGCGTTCTTTGCACGAGCGCTACGCTCGTTTGGAGAGCACTGCCAGGGGAGGCGTGGGCGTGCATCACACGTATGCGTGACATGGGCTACAGAGAGAAATGACGAGCATGATTATGTGACGCATACGCGTCGATAGCGCAAAAATGAAGAATAACGCGCATGCGTGGGAGACGCGTACGCGTCAATGCCTGAGCGCTCCGTTCTCTTTGAGAATGCTACGTTCTCCTGGGAAGCATCACCACCTTATCAGCTGAAGACCCATTCTGACTTACCTCAACAAAGGCCAGAAAAGTCCAATCCAAGTACTAGAAGACTAAATTGGAAAGTATATAAATAGAGGAGAATTTGATTTGTAAAAGAGGCTGGCTGGCAGATCTGGAAGGCCAGTGAGGCAGAGACCTGAATTGGGGAATTCCGCATTCTTTGTATTTTCCTTTTCTGTAATTTCTCTGTTTTCTATTTTGATTTGAGCAATGATGAACTAAACCCAAATTCATTAGGGGGAGGAGCTCTATTATAATCATTATGGATCAATGAAATTCTTCTTCTTCTCAATCCACTTGTGTAGCTATAGGATAACTTCTGTTTTGATTGTGAATTATTCACTCCGGAAGGGGGTTTAATTCAATTGAATGTGGGTGTGAGCCTCGGAAGGGGAATCACCTACAATAGAATTGGACCTCTATCCTTCACTACTCTCTTAATCAACACTATTCGGGAGGAATTGAGATCTTGAGAGTTAGTGTGGCTTATGGATAAGAGAATGTGCTCTAACTCTTCTTATGACAATTAGATCAAGGAATTGGCAAGATTGATTGTGATAAGAGAGATAGGATTACCAAGGAATTGGGATCCAATCGATTTCAATCCGCCATAGATCTACTCATATGATTGAGAAAGGAGTTGAGACTCAATTGGTTCATGATGGATTATGATATCTCCAATCCCTGATGAATCATTTTCTTTGATTTTCCATACTTTAGATCTCTCTGAATTTACTTCCATTGTTATTTCTGTTTTAAGTCCCAACACCCAATTCCCTTTTAGAATTCATGCAATTTTACTTTCCTACACTCTAAGATTCTGTCATTTACATTTCTTGCAATTTATGATTAAGCTCTTTTAATTTCTTGTTCTCTAAGTTTCTGCAATTTACTTCTCCTGCAATTTAAGATTCTGCCAATTTACTTTCTGCACTTTAATTTCTTTCAATTTATATTCTGTCAATCAAGTCTCACTCAAAACACCAACTGTTAGCTTAATTAGATTTATCACTCAACTAAAATTGCTTGATCCATCAATCCCTGTGGGATCGACCTCACTTTTGTGAGTTTTACTACTTGATGCGACCTGGTACACTTGCCAATTAGCTTGTGTGGAATCGATTTTCCCTCTTCACCATCCCACATCAGATTTTACCACTTATGCTACAATCTACTACTCATATCCTCAAATACTCAAACCCAATTATCCATGATTTCACACTAGAACCTCTTCTCACCCACCATACTCAACAATAATCATTTTACCACTTTCAACCATCAACATCAACCTCATTCATTCTCAAAATCAATAATCAACATTGTTTAACAACATCAATAATATTTCTCATTCAAATTCATCACATATCATACATCAACAACATTATTCAACAACATCAACAACATCAATTCCTCATACATCATCAACCAACCAAATTCAACAACCATATAAATCCAAACCTATCCTATGGGTGACTAGCCTAAGTGTTTAAAAATATTATATATTACATAGAGGAAACCGAAACCATACCTTGGCTGATTCCCAATATGCACTAAATCACCAAGTTGACGTTAACCAAGCTTCAACAAGTTCTCAAACTCAATCAAGCCATCAATTCAACTCCAAGCTCCAAGTAAATGCCAATAATCACAACTTCAAGCTATATATACACATAATTCATAACCAATCAACCTAGGGTTCAACTTAATCACAATTTCACAAGGGTTCAAGACACTCTTACCAAACCCAACAATTTTGGAAGCAAAGCCCAATAGTAATCAAGTGATAGAGTGTACCTAAACACCCAAAATCACAAAATTTCACTCAATACAAAACCTTATTATTTCGAATTTTTGGAAGGAATAACTGAGAGGGATTTCATGATTTCCTTACCAGTTTCTTGGGTGGATTTTGTAGAGCTCTTTGCAAGGATAGCGTGGCCGCAAACGACGCGGCGATCGGAGCTCCGTAGCTCAAGCTATAAGCTTGGGAAGATGATCATGAATAGTGAAATGGAAACCCTCTTCCCTCTTCTCTTCTCAGCTGGGTTAGTGTGTTTATGAGAGTGTTGTGTGGTGAAATGGCCTTTAATGAGAGTATATATATATATTGGGCTAGGGCCCGGTCCAACCCGTTAGCGATTTTAGCTCGTTTGACCCAACTTTGGGCCAAACCTTTAAAATTAATGCCCGGTTTTCAATTTCGAATATTTTTCTATGGTTTTTAACTGTTTTTAATTATTCTCTCACAGTACCAGAGAGACTTAAATCGGTTTGACCGGTTCGGCTACCGGTTCACAATTTTACTCGGTTTTTTACAGAAAATACATTTTATGACTCAGAAAAATCTACTGAGTACAAAAATCATATTTAAATCCTCCAATTCTCATTCTAAATTATTGGATCCTATTTTGGGAAATATTAATTATTTAATTAAACGGTTAATTAGTCGCGGTTCTTACACTTTCTCCTCATCCTGTACGGTCAAGGTGGCGCCTAACTTGGATTTCACTAAGTTAGGCGCTAGGATCACAAAACCTTCCTAAAGCATGTTGCCAAGGTGGCGCCTATCTTGGATTTCACCTGGTTCGGTGCCAGGTGCACATAAAAGTCTCATTGATTGTTGCCTCAGCCACGCCTAACTTCACTTTTGTGAAGTTAGGCACTAGTTCAAGCAATAAGCCATGGTCCCCACGCTCTTCCGAAGATTGACATAGATTTTTTATTAAAACTTTTATTTTATTTACAAATAGGAAAAGATATTATTTAGTTTTAGAAAATATATTTTACATTAATTAGTATTAGATATAAAAGGGAAAAGAATCAGCCCTTCGGGCTCTTCTCTTCTCTCATACCCCATTCCGCACTTGACAGTTTTTCAGAATCTTTGTTTTTTCTCTGAACCCTGAGCAACTAAACCTCCACTATTAAGGTTAGTAGCTCTGTTTATTTTATGGATTAATACTATTACTTTTCTATTTTAATTCATGTATTGATTTCTATTTCAAGAATTGTTTTCGTTCTTTATCTTATGAATCTGGGTGGAACGAAAGTATGACCCTCTTTCTAATTGAGTTCTTGTAAAACTTGGACAAGCTCTTTACTTGAACAACAGCTTGAAAACAATTTCTCCTAAATTTTTAATTATCTGGACTTAACGGAATACGTGACATATAATCCTCTTATATTTGGGTAATTAGGATTTCTGTGGTACATAAACTAGAATTGAACTTAACCCTCTAATTGGAATTAAGTGACCAAGGAATTGGCAGTTGATGAAGGTTAGAGGAGACTAAAATGGTCTAAGGAATTAGGGTTTAGTCACATATAGTTTTCCATGAATTGAATCTTGCATGATTAAAATAGTTGGTAAGAAAAGCTAATCCGGAAAATAAATATCTCTGAAACCTTAACTGTTTTCTCCATATATTTGACAAACCATTTACTGCTTGTTTTTTGATATTCTAAATTTACTGTTTATGCTTCTGAACTCTCAAAACACCATTTTTCTGTTTGTCTAACTAAGTAAATCACGCAATTAGTATTGCTTAGTCCATCAATCCTCGTGGGATCGACCCTCATTCACTTGAGGTACTACTTGGTACGACCTAGTGCACTTGCCCGTTAGTTTGTGGGTTATAAATTCCACCAGCTGCCCCATAGCATCACGCCTCTATTGTGCGCCGGGGAGGCATATATCAGTGAGGATCTGGTCCAGCCTTTGATCAATGTTGACCCTCCTAGTGTAAGAGTGAGGGTCATCTCTAGATGGCGGTAACTGAAATATCTCCCTCACCCTCTCTGGACTGAACTCCAGGATCCTTCCTCGGACCATAGTGTGCCAGTTCTTTGGGTTAGGCTTCACGCCCTTGACATGCTTGTAGGTAATCCAAGCATTGGCGTAGAATTCTCGGACCATCAGAACTCCAACATCAGTCACGGGATTGCACAAAACTTCCCAACCCCTCCTCATAATCTGAAACTGAATCTCTGGATATTCATCCGGTTTCAAGTCGAATTGCACCTCCGGGATCACCTTCTTCTTGCTCACAATCTCATTAAAGTGATCCTCGTGTATCTTGGAGCTAAATCGGTTCATTTCAAATGGACTAGTTGCAGGAGCCTTCTCCTTTCTCTTCCTAGAAGAGGATTATCCGGTCTTGGGTGCCATATGTAATAGTCAACAAGAAAGAAAAGCAGAGCACCCCAACACCAAACTTAAACTTTTGCTCATCCTTAACAAAAGATAAAAAGGAAAACAGAGGAAGAAAAAGATGGTGATGGTTGGAGAAATAATAAAAATAATAAGAATATGAAATTAAAGTAGAAGGGAGGGAATGTGATGAAGAAGAAGGTGGGGTTAGGAGGTTAGAAGGGGAGAAGGAGGAGGAAGGTATTGTGGTAAAAAAATTGAAAAGAATGTAGTATATATATAGTGGGGGGGAGGGGGCTTGGTTGGTGAAAGGGAAGGGGGGAAGTAAAGGGAAGTTGATTTGGAATGAGTGGAGGAATGGAAAAAGAGATATTTGGGGGTTTGAGGAGATGTGATTGGGGGAAAGGGAGTTGGTGGGCTATGGGGAATGAAATTTGGAGTTAATGGGGAGGGGGGATTTGATGTGATTTGATAGTGGTGGGGTGGGGAAACGGTTTTGACCATTTCAAAATTTGAATTCCCTTCCTTTCTAGCCAGTTGTGGAGGATTAACAACATTGGCATGGCATTAACCACATTATTGTTATTAAGCTCCATAGTAGACTCTTCATCTTCCTTATTAAAGTTGTTCCTGAGGTTCTCAGCAGTTTTATAAGCTCTGGCCTGTTGTAAACGCCTTGTCAAGATCCTCTCAATTTTAGTATCAACGTCATGAAGAGGTTCTTTGTTCCTGTTTCTGCTTATAAACAAACAAAAAACAAAGAAAAGGTAAAAATTTCTACGTCAGAGTGCAGAGAATTCCCAGTGAGGTAACCTGTGTAAAAGAAATAAAGAAAAATAACTAGATAAATTAAAAAGAAAATTCAAACAACCCAGAAGCAAAAGGGAATACACTATTCGAACTTAATAAGAAAATTAACAAGGAAAATTAAAACAACTAAGGGGACACCAAGCTTAATTTCAGAAATTAAGAGAAAAATTTCAAATAAAATAAAACTAGATTTTCAAAAATTTACCGAACAAAAATAAATAAAAACTAAAATTAAGAACGCCTAATCTAAGCAATCAAACAATGGTTAGTTGTCAATCACAGTCAATCTCTAGCAACGGCACCAAAAACTTGGTGCGGAATTAGAATGTCCACAAGTGAATTGGCAAGTACACCGAGTCATACCAAGTAATACCTCAGGTGAGTGAGGGTCGATTGATAAACTCCAATTTTGTGGTTTATCTTTTGCTTAATTTAGGGGATTTTATCACCTTTTCTCACATTTATTCAATGAAATAGCATGGTTTTGTAATTCTCCCTTAATTTGTGCTTAAGTATAAAAATATGCTTTTTAGGCCCTTAAATTTGTGATTTTAATTCACTTTAATTCTATTTGATGCCTTGATGTGTTTGTTGAGTGATTTCGAGTTCATAAGGCAAGTATTGGATGGAAGAAGTGAAGAGAAAAGCATGCAAAGTGGAGAATTCATGAAGAAATGAGCATTTGGAGAACTGAGGGCCACGCGCACGCGTCATCCACGCGTACGCGTGCATTGAAAATTTGTAAGCCACGCGCACGCGTCACCCACGCGTACGCATGAGTAGGAGTTTTGGCCAGCGACGCGCACGCATCACCCACGCGTACGCGTGACGCTTGGCACGTGACTCACTTAAAGTGAAATCGCTGGGGGGCGATTTCTGAGCTGCCCAGGCCCAAATCCAACTTGTTTCTGAGGGTATTTCACGCAGAATTCAAGCTTTAGTAAAGGGGGGGAGCACTTAGTTAGTCATAATGAGCCTTTAGTTAGTTTTCTAGAGAGAGAAGCTCCCTCTTCTCTCTAGAATTAGGTTAGGATTAGGTTAATTTCTCTTAGATCTAGATTTGATTATTTGATTTCATCTTGTTTTCTCTACAATTCCTTGTTCTAATACTTTAATTCTTCTTGGTTCTTTTGTTAATTTTACTTTTATGTATCTTTTATGTTCATGCACTCATGCTGGATTTGGATCTCTTTTAATGCAATTTAATATTTGATGTTCTTTTGATTGTTGATTTAAGTTGTGATCTCACTTTCCTTACAATTGGTAGTTGGTAGATTTTACTATTTCTTGCAATTTATTATGCTTTCCTTTTATGCCTTCCAAGTGTTTGACAAAATGCTTGGTTGGATGTTAGAATAGATTTTGAGCATTCTTGGCTTGGAAAGAGAAATTAGGTGATCTTGAGTCATGGATACCCAACCCATGTTGGTGATCTAGAGTTGTTAGCTAGTATTGTTTTCATTGACTCTAATCTCTTGCTAATTCAATTAGTGAGTTGATTAGGACGTTTGGATTGAGATTAGCTAGTCTTGTTAGACTGCCTCCGAGTGTGAAGATAATATGTTACCTTCTTCCATCGTTGGGAATGACGTAATAAGATAAATTCTTGTTAATTATTGTTATTAGTGACTTGGATAGAAAGTCTATATTCTCAACCCTTGCCATGACTGTCTCTCTTTATTACTTGCTTCCTTTACTTGCTTGATTTACTTTTCTTGTCATTTAATTTCTTGCCCCTTTTATCAATCAAACCCCCCTTTGCTGGGTGGAAATTAGATTTCTACACAAACTCACCAGCAAGTGTACTGGGTCGCATCAAGTAGTAATAACTCACAAGAGTGAGGTCGATCCCACAGGGATTAATGGATTAAGCAACTTTAGTGAGTGATTAGTATAGTTAAGCTAACATTGGTGAATTGGATGAAATGTAGCTAGCAGAATGTAAATAGCAGAAATTATAAAATACAGAATGTAAATTGAACAGAAGCTTAAATTGGCAGAAGCTTAAAGGACAAGAAATGTAAATTGCATCAAATGTAAAGGGGGGATGGGTGCTGAAAATTTAAATGGAAGCAGTAAATTAGAACTCAGAACAATTGATAGAATCTTAAAGTGGCAGGAAGAGTAAATTAAATTGAATCAAGAACAGAAATGTAAAAATTGCAGAGAAGTAGAAGTGTAGAAGAGTAAATTAGCAAGAAGACTTAGATCAATTCTGAAATCTCAAAGAGAAATTAACAATTTCAATGAAATAGCAAAAACAGAAAGAAAGTCAAGAGCTCAATTTCTCTCTCGATCAAAACAGAAAGTAAATTGCAAAGGAAGGAAAATGAAACAAAAAGAAAAGAAAACCCAGATCTGATTGTCAATTCTCAAGTTCAAAATGGAAAATTTAAACAAAGAGCTCTCTATTCTACTCCTACTCCTAATGCTCTCTAGCAGAGCCAGCCTTTCTTTTGAAAATGAAACAGATGCCTTTATATAGGCTTCACAAAATAAAAAAAAATTGAAATTGAAAACAAATTATAATTAAATGAAATTCCTAATCTAACTGATCTTTGTGCCTTTGAGTGATGTCAATTGGGCTTTGCTTGCTTTGGATTTGAATGAGATGGGTTGATTTGGATTTGGCCTTGAATAAGTGGGTCAGGAGTGGCTTGGATCAAGTGAACCAGGATGTGTTGGAACCTTCCAGTGGAGCACTCCGTTTGGTTAAATGAGCGTCACGTTCATTCCCTCTTGGTGCGCATGTTTTCCTTCCTCTAGTGTTCAATATGTGAATGCTACATTCACTTACCCAACGCTCTCTCTTGGTCCTTTGGTGCGTGCCTTGCTTTCCTTGGCAAAAGTCTCGAAAACGTTCACAAGAGTGAACGTGGCGTTCACTTGTTTGAATGCTACTTCTTATGTTGCGCCTTGATGCTTCAATTGTTGCCACCATTCCTTGCCTAGCATTCACTTTGTTGAATGCTCAGTTCATTCCTTTGAGCGATGGCCGTGTCTTCCTTGCCTAGCCTTGCTTCATTGGTAAATATGCCCAAAAAGTTAAATTTAGTGAGCTTAACGCTCACTTTAATGAACGCTCACTTTGAACGCTTGCTGCCCAACTTTCATTGGCTTTATTAGTAATGCCAATTATTTAGCTTGATTTGCCAATTGGACATTACTAATAAAGAGTTCATTCATTCTTTCATTGGTTTTATTAATTAAATGCTAATGCATTAATCGTTAAAGCATGATATGTTCTTTTGCCAATTGGCTTTAACAACATTAATAATGAAATGCATGCTTTAATTTACTTAGTAATGTCGTTGCCAATTCATTGTATGCATGCATGCTTTAATTGGCTTTAACAACATTAATAATGCATTACGTGCATGCTTGCATTGGCCTTAGTTAATAATGCTAATGCGTTCATGCATTGCATAAATAATTAAATGCATTCATACATAAGCATTAATGCATGATAATTCAGGATAATGAAATAGCATGGTTATTAATTATTAATGCATGCATAAGTATTAATGCATATGCCAAAGCTTCATGGTCATGGGCCACGAGCTTGGCCTAAGGTTCCAAAGCGTGCTCAACTTCAAAGTGTGCCCCCAAAATCCTTCTTTTTTTTCTTTTGAACTGATTTTGTGCTATTTTGCTTCTTTTTCCACTTATTTCCTACAAAATTTATAAAATCAAAAGATCAAGAAAATATACCATTTAAGCACAAAAGCATTCAATATTTAGGCACTAATCATCAATTTCTTGTATGAAAAAGCATAGAAAAATATGACATGATGACATGTCATCACCCTTGCACCTTCATAGCCAATAATTAACCACTTCATTGCAATTCCTTGTGAGACGACCCGAGGTTTAAATACTTCAGTTAATTCTTATTGGGGTTTTTACTTGTGATAACCAATATTTTTTTGCATGTGAGGATTCTTTGTCGGTTTAGAACTATACTTGCAACGAGATTTCATTTGTGAAATTCTAAACCATACAAGAATCCGAGCTATCAAAAATGGCGCCGTTGCCGGGGAATTGCAATGGTGCTATGTTATTGGCTATTGTATATATTGTGAATATGTTTTTCCTTTTTCTTCTTTGTTAGTTGTTGCTAGTAGTAGGACTTTGCTTTCTTTATTCCTTGTTAGTTTTATTTTTGTTTTCTCTTGTCACCATGAATTCTCATCACTTTGGCCATGAGTGTGGTTCAAACTATGTTGTAGGAAATGGAAGCTTTAATGAGGATTTGGAGATCAAGGGTGGGAGGAGCCCCAAGCTTATGGACAACCTTCTTGGCAACAATCTCCTCCCGAATCAAGTTTGACAAGAGTTCTTTGGGATATGACTACTCTCCTCACGGAGATGCGTAAGGACCAAAAGGTATTTTATTCCATCCAAGCCGCTCAAGCTCCACCCCAACATGATTACTCTTCAAACTCTTATGAGTATAATCCCAATCCTAATGCATACCAATCTAATGTATGTGATGACCCTTATTGTGATTGTCAACCACAACCACCACATACATATGACCCTTTCCCTCAACATAGTCCCCAACAACCTTACTCACAAGCCTCATACTACCACTCACCTCCATATGATCCTAACCCATATTCACCATACCAACCACCATATGAACAATACCTAGAGCCACCACCATTCTAATACCAATTCTCCCATGAACCACAATTTTCTCATACACTACCTCAAGACTTTCACCAATATGAACCACCTTCCAACTACAATACCTTTCCTCAAACAATGAAACTCTCTTCCACCACCGCCCTCCAATGAAGCCCTCATGCTAAAACAAGGAGATCTTAGATCTTATATTCTAAGGCAACAAGAGGGGACGGAAAGGAAGTTTAAGGAGCTAGAAGCCAAGATGGCTATCATAGCGGAAGCCGTTAGCAACATGGTCTCATCCCACCTAAGCCTATGCGATCAAGGCACTCCCATTGTTGTATGTAGAAAAGCACCCAAAGAGCTTAGTGACACTACAAGAAAACAGCTGTATTGCCATGCTTTTAAAGCGTGACAAAAAGCTTAAAAAAGCGTGGCGATAGATTTTTGCCACGCTTTTTGAGCTACTGCCACGCTTTTAAAAGGGTGCCCTCTGAAAGGGTGGCGGTTGCTCTATCACCACACTTTTGGTGACCTATCGCCACGCTTTTTTTGCCACGCTTTTTATAGATTGCCACGCTTAAAAGCGTGGCTGTATGTGGGAGATACGACCCGCTTTTGAAGCGTGCCGATATAGAGAGATATGGCCATGCTTTTAAAGCATGGAGATACAGAGAGATATGGCCACATTTTTAAAGCGTGGCGATAGCGAGATATGGCCACGCTTTTTAAGGGTGGCAATAGCGAGAGATATGGCCACACTTTAAATATAGTATACAAATAATAATTAGTGACATATAATTACCAAACCTAAATATAGTATACAATTTTTATTACAAGATAAATCAAACAATAATTAGTTACATATATAATTTTTGCTATAATTGTTTTATACATTAGTAAACTAATACTCAAATACAAAACAAATCTCAAGTTCAAATTCCAAAATTAAACATTGTAGAAAAATTACAGAAACAATACAACTTAAACTCTAAGTTCTTTGTTGTTCATCCTTCCTCTAGCCCTCTCAAACTTCCTTTCCTTGGATCGTACATAAAGCTTGGTATGGCTGTGAGGAACTCCAGGAGCAGGACCAAAGTGTTTCACAGCTTCCTTGGAATAGAAAAATCAACAAGGGAACAAACAATATGTTTAGAAATTTCCTTAACTAGCAACTAAAATTCACTCTCTCAACTAGAATTACATAGCATGTCTTTGATCATCATAGTAGAATTCCACCTCACAATAACTTAAAGCAAGAAAAAACATGACTAGAAGATAATCAATTATAGGAACTCATGATGTCAGAGAAAACATACATGGATCAGCAACTATCTATAAATTTTGAAACTTCAAAATAGAAAGACTTCCTTGAATGGCCAATGAGAAATAATTAACAATTTAATCTTGAGAAATAGCTCTACAATAACTGCATTTATGCTATACATGTCTTTGTTAGATGATTCAAATCACATATTATTCAAAATTATTTACATATACACTTTAGGATTCTTTTTTCCTTTAGAAATAAAAAATATTTATGACAACCCTATCAAATTTGGTGAAATCCATTTATACTTGGGAATTCTTAGTGCTCCTCATAGAAAAAACTAATAAGAGCAATAAGAGCAATGGTTGTGTCTTAATTTCAGATTTTCAAAAATCAGTTAATATAGTTCACCTTTGACAAATTAATATTCCTCATAGAAAAAACACGCTGGAATAATTCACACCAACACCACCATAGCAATATCAAAAGATCTAACCTTAATAAAACAAAAGATTCACATGCAACTAAATCTAATGCACACAAATGCAGGCACAGTTTATGAGCATTTTGTTCTCTAAACCTCAAGTATAAGATCCCAACACTTTCTCTTCCAATTTTTCAGCAAGCCAACAAACTCAAAGGACTATTTTATGAAGAAAAAGTGGAAAACCAAAAGCAACAACAGAGCACAAAAACAATAATTCAATAAGATTTCCACTATAATTAAAAAAAGAAAATCTTTTCCCATTCCCATTATCATTAATAATATTAATATCACCACTTTCTCGCCTCCAGTCACGGCAATCAATCAGGTACTCATTACACATGCAAGAAATACTAAATATATAAAAAGTAAAACCCAGCGAAGAAAGTTTGTTAGTTGAAGTAGAAAAGAAGGAAGAGCCAATGAAGTCATGAAGCAGAAGTAGAAGCAGAAGCATTACCTATTTGTTGAAGGAACAAGAAACTGAGATGTGTGGTGTGTGATGTTATAAGAGAAGAGTGTGTGTTGGAAAGCTTGAAAGAGTGTTAGACATATGGTCCTCAACTGTCACATTAATATTCATAATCAGAGATACCAACAAGTACTTAGTCCAAAAATGCTCATAAACTGTGCCTGCATTTGTGTGCATTTGTGTGCATTTGCAGAGACACAGTCTATTGAGTAATGAGCATAACACTAGAGAGGTGCTTAATCATATTTACAAAGCAGAAGAGAAATGCTTAATCAAACTAAGAAACTAGTGTCAAAGTGTGATACCAAATAAAAAGAGTGTAAAAAAAATGCAGAAATACTAAGTGTTACTAAAACTGGTTTATTAAGTGTGATATGCACCAAGATATACACATCATCAGCCATACCCTATTCAAATTACATGACATACCATATTACCGTGCTCTACATCTGATACATCAGCATCATCAAGAAAATCAAATGGATTAGTTGATTTATGACTGTTTCCATTAGGTTGACTCTCTCCCTGAAAGGAATAACAAAATGATAAGCTAAAGCAAACTGAAACAGATGGTATGTTTTTATAGAATGATTATTTATTTTAAGAAACAAGAATTAAACTGATACGTAAACAAAGAACATTAGATAAATAACTAAACTATGCCAATTTTGAAAGCATCCACTTTGAAAGATGTCTCCATTAGATAACTAACTGATATGTCTCCTGCTGCACATTAATAATGAGGAAAGGAATAGTTTTGCTGCATGAAGAAACAGTTTTTCAATGCAAGTAAAATGAAGATAGCAAATCGTACAAGATTCTTGAATGTAAGTATATAGAAAATATTCGCAACTGAAGATAGGACTCTGCAACCTCTACCAAGAGGTAAAGAAGCATATAATAGGCTTAACATGACAATCCTAAAGTTTCTCCTCCAACTACAAGATTCCCAAATCCCAATTAACAAATGCCAACTCTATACCCATCACAAATAACACAGAGCATACTAGTCTAAACTCTCAAGAAACAAAATTTGTATCTACAAGATAAAAAGTAATCTCTGAAAACGTAAAGTTGCATACATCACTCAAAAATAATAGTATATCTTTCTATCAGCTAGGTATCCTATGCTTAGAAATATCATAATAAGGCATCCATAAATTCCTTTGATAAGATAATTTCTTTCAAAAAGGGTTTCATCTGACTAAATAAAAAATCTCATACCTCTAAGCAGAATAAATGCCTTACTTTCTTTTGAAATGAATGTACAAACATGGCTTATAGAATAGCATTTGTTCCACAAATTAATGGAAGAAAAGCAGAATAAAAGAGTAGATTTTCTGTTTAGATTCTCTCAACACTTCTAAGAACAGTAAAGCTGAAAAACTCAGTAGCTACTTTTCACATATATGATCATGATAATATATATTTGTTATTATTGTTTCACATTTTCAACAAACCATAGGAAAATGGTACATAGAAGTCTAAAACTTTATCAAGAACGAAAAAGGTAGACATAGTATATATATGATTGGTTCATCATTTTTTCTCATTCTTGGAGTAAAATCTCAGTACCAAGTAGAAGAAGAACCTGTAAAGAACACCCCAAGCTAGCAGGGTCAAGAGATCATACCTGGTGAGTACATGAATTATGGGCTGGGTGCTGCCATCTGTCAACGGGTGAAATGGACTGGGTATCGGATCATCACGTCCACCATGGAAGCAAGCAGCTGCACACAGTCATTAATTAAAATCGCCAACATACACACATTATTTACTAATTAACTAACTAGAATCACCACTTCATGCCTTTTCTCTCTTACCTGCGCAGTATATAAACTTAAGATTTGTTTCACCCCCAATATGAATAACCATAAAACTGTTTAACAGAAATAAAATTACAAGTCAATTTTTGGAAATACATGATAGTTGATCATTCAATCTTTCAGTACCTTAAAGCGTGATCTATTAACATAACAATTAACAAATGAAGATATCTAAGATGACCAAAAGAAATCAGAGCACTGCACAGTAAACAGGACCCAATAAACAATTAAAGAAATCAACTGCCAATGTCAATATACAACTTAACTAATCCATATAAGAACTACACGCTTCACATTAATGTATGTACAATATTTTACAACGTACTCATAATTATGATCTAGAACTAGAAGCAGTACCTTACGGAACTCCCAGTTGTGTGATGAGCAACATCTTCCTCGAGAGACTTCTTATAACGAGCATGATAAGCCTTCCTTGCGAAAAGCAATTAGTCAGAGGACCTGGTACAAGCTATTTTCATCAAAAACTGATTGCTTGAAGTCCATCTTTTGGTTGCTTCGTTCGCCAAAAACGCATCTCGCTCAGCAGGATCAAGTGTCCAAAGAAGTACCAGCCTCTGGAAGAATAATATTCAAAGTGAATCTCAGTTTCAAACAATATAATGTATATATTGTTCATGTAGCCAAGTTTTGTTATCAGCTTTAATCATCAAACTTGTTACTTCCTCCATTCCCTTTTCCCTGTTAATGTAAAAATCTAGTACATCTTTGGATCAATCAATTTGAACCTAGAACCAATGTAATTCAAGGCCAGACACATTGATCTAAGGATGTATCAAATTTTTATAGTAATAGACAAAAGGAAATGAAGTGAGTATTATTCATGCTCCCGTGATCAGATTGATACCTTATTGACCTGAGAACCCAGATATTAACTAAAAACTCTGTTCAAATTTCAATCAGCAAACAGACTTAATGAAACCAATTTCTTTTGCCATCTATATTGACACATCCTCAGTCAGATCTACCAGCAACACAAACCAAAAGATTAAAAACAAATGTCTCCATAATTCTATGGTACTGATCTCGAAGTCATTGCTGAGCTCCTTGTCCAAGGCCTTGAGGAGATCTTCTCCATAAGCCTCAAAATAAGTTTCTCGAATCAGCTTCCTCTGAGCAGCATTTCGATGGCCCAATATTGATATGATCAAATCCTCATTAGTTTCCCATCTTGCAATTATATTTGATCAATTGTAATAATTCATTAAAAAACACATCAAATCATAGTTTGCACAACTGATAAACCGAATTACAAGACTGCATTAAAAAAAACTTAACACACAAACTGAATGATCTTTACAATAATCACACAGATCAAACTATCATGTATTTCTCTCTTGAAAGTTTCCATGGGAAGAGAAACGGGTGCCTTCTGCTTAGCCTCGAGTTTCTCGGCAAGGTCAGCGTAAAACTCGAAGCAACCAGCAACATCATCCTAACATAAAATCAAGCGTGAATTAGAAAATTACAATAACAATCAGAGAGAATCATCTAAAATTGAAGCAGAATTGAAGTACCATGTCCCAGGCAGCTTCATCGAGTGGTTTTCCGCAATCAAGGGATTCAAGCTTAGCGAGGTGATCCTTTCTCTCGACGACCTTGGCATCGATAGCGCAGAGATAGCGGGCTTGGTGAGCGCCGGAAGCAGAAGGCCAATCGTTGCCTTTGTTGCAGTTGAGTGCTCTTCTAGCGGCGGCGACGGAACAGTCAAAATATGCATTGACTGTGCAAAGCAAGCGAACCTCTTGGTGTTAGGGTTTTGCCATTGCAATGCAGCTGTATGACAACGCCATATGCATGTAGTGAGGACTTCGAATGTGCTGGAAGATTAAGCAAGATGACGAGGGAGGAGGGCAGAGACTAACAGCGCGGAGGAAGGAAAGGCGACCTCCATTGGCTGACCGACACCGTGAGTAGTGAGCGCAGGGAATGCGAGCACCAGCAGAGACGGGTTAGGGGAGACGACGGAGGGAGCACCGACAGAGGAGAGAGTGCAAACGCCGACGATGAGCTTTGTCTGAGTTGGGAATGAGCAACAGAGTCTGAGTGTTAGGGTTTCAAAGCATTAGTGTAAGTGTTAGGGGAGAAGAGTAGAAGAGTCTGATGAGTCTTATAGCTTGTTAGGGAACCTTTTCGCCACGCTTTTTTAGGGGTGCCAAGATCAAACACTTTTTGCCACACTTTTTTAGGGGTGCCAAGATCATAAACTTTTCGCCACATTTTAAAAGTATCCCTGTTTCTCTCTATGGCCATGCTTTTGAAGCATGGAAAAAATAAGCGTGGCCAAATCTTTAATTAATTGTCACCCTCATTAAAGTGTGGCCATAGATGCTTTTTGCCATGCTTTTTAAGCGTGGCAAGAAAAAACGTTGTCAAATCTCTAATCAATCGCCACCCTCATAAAAGCGTGGCCATTGACCATTTTTGGCCACGCTTTTAAAGCATGGCAAGAAAAAAGCGTGGCCATAGGCCTTTTTTCTTGTAGTGTGAGGGAATGGACTTGAAGCTCCAAGGTGAGGAAGAGGAGTTAAAGCAAGAAGTACAACAAAAGGAGGAGGTAGAGATTATTGAACAAGAGGAAGTAGTGATTGGGTGTCTAGGATATGTTGAGCACGTAGAGGAATCTCAAGTTGAAGAGCCTTCTTCCATGGAGTTTGCAAGGGATGTTAAAGAGGAGAGTGACGTTAAGAAAATGGATAGAGAGTTGAGGAAAATTGATCAAGAAGTAGATTCCATCATTAGTGATTTTTTGTCCACATTGATCAATCCCCTTGATGATCTTGTTGAGCCTTCTTCCATTGGATTAAAAAGCAATATTGAGGAGGATGTGCAACCTCCAAGGCATATTGTAAGTGAAGAATTGGAAGAAGTGTTCCAAGCAACAAGCCCTCCTATCTATAATGATTCCGCATCAACATATGATCCTTTTGAGCATGATGAGTCCTTCCCCACTATGCTTGAACTTAATGATGAAGTGGACTTCACTAAACCTCCTATTTATGATTTGAGTGATGGGAAAGAGATAAAAGAATTTGGTGAAGAAGAATGTGAACCTGAGGAAGCTTGGCAAGAGGTAGAGCTTGAAGAACCTTTCCAAGTGGTGGAAGCCTCTAGAAGAGGATGGACGGGAGTGGAATGCAATTTATCAAGACTGTTGGGAACTCCTCCACCTAGGTTGCCATCTAATCCTTTATTTGAGTGGGTAAAACTCCTAACTCTTAACTTTATTATCCCACTTGAATTTGGTTTGCTTGAAACAAATGGCCAACTTAGGGCACTTTGTGGAATTAAGCGTAAGAGGAGAATGTTTAGTGGTTGGCGTTGTAAGTCTAGGCTCATTATAGTTGAAAGCTCAAAATTGAAGAGCATGGATTTGTGTAGTGCTCAATTGGATGGGTCTAGGAGGGTAGTTTGGTCCCTAAATGAGAATTCATTTTCTCCACCACCCGAACGGAATCAAAGTGATCAAATTGAAGACGGGTGTGAAAACAAAGTATGGGATCTCGGATTACAAGGTGTGGATCAACTTTGGGAGCCTATGGTTTGTGAAGGACTCCATCAAAGCTTAGAGTTATTAACTTTGAATGATGAAGCACAATGAAAGTCCAAGCATTGGTGGATGTTCAAGGATGGATTCAAGCACAAGCCACCTTGATGAAGAGCTCCCCATAAGTCCAACTTAAGGACAATAAACAAAAGTGCTAGGTGGGAGACACCCCACCATGGTAAACTCTTTTCATTTTCTCTTTTGTAAATATTAGTAAAACTAGTTTAATTTCATGTTTTGATTAGTTTGTTGAGTTTAATTGGTAGTCTACTATGTTAAATAAGGTTTTATGGTGATTTGGTAGCTGTTTGGAGGTTTGAAATTTTTGGTTTGGTGCAAGAACTTGGAAAAATTTTGAAAAATAGAGCACCAACCAACGCGTACACGTGCCTCAAGCGTACGTGTACCCCAAGCATAATCGACTACCCACGCGCATGCGTCTCCCACGCGTCTGCGTGGATGCAAAATTTTCACCTCCAAGCCAAATTCCAAAGAGTTGCATCTACACTACGCCAACACTATGCCTTTCGCGCAAGTAAACTCACGCGTACGCGTACGCGTCGCTCTCTGAATAAGTCATCCACGCGCACGCGTGATACACGCGTACGCGTTGCATTTGTTTCACCACTCCATGCGCACGCGTCACTGACGCGTACACGTGAGATACCCTACATCACCCATCTTCTTTTCTTCTCTTCTTTCCATTTCTTTCCCTCTTCTCTCTTCTCTTCTCTTCTTTCCACCCTTCAACCATTACCCAACACTACCAAACACCATATAACACCATTTCCTTTAGTTAGTTGATTAGTTATTTGTTTAGTTAGTTTGTTTCATGTTTATTTTTTCTGTTCCATTATAAGTGTTGGATTATTAACCTTGTTTACTGTTTATGGCTGCTTATTATTAACTGAATGCTATTTTAGTATAACTGTTTTTGATATTCATTGTTGGATTCTTTGTTGAGGGTATAATTTTGTTACTTGGTTTCGAGTTCTTCATGCTTAATGTTTTGAATATCAAGTACTTATACATTGTCTTCAAGCACTCTAAATCTTTTGAACTGTATGTTCTGGTCACCATGCATTCATCATCCATTGTTAAGAAATTATACATTATTTTTTTGTTAGGATGCTTGTTATGATTGAACAACACCTATTTCATGCATTGGGATTTTGGAATTGTGAAATTGGATCGAAAGCTTACCTAGTGACATATTTTTTTGAGCTTTCTAAGCTTTGTGGACCATGCTTGCTATGTGATTGATTTTCACTTCTATATTCTTTTTCCTAAGTTCCGTAGCATCCATGTATTCCATTTCCATGTTACTTAGGTGTTGCAAACAACTTCAATATGTGTCATTGATTGTTGTATAAGTTTTATATACCATTTCGTTCACTAATTTCACTTACACATCAATCAATGTCCATTCATTATCCACACTACAAGAAAACACATCTATTGCCACGTTTTTAAAGCGTGGCGAAAAGCTGAAAAAAGCGTGGCGATAGCTTTTCGCCACGCTTTTTGAGCTACCGCCACGCTTTTTTCAACTTATCGCCACGCTTTTTCGTTTGCCACGCTTTTTACAAATGGCCACCCATAAAAGCGTGGCCGTATGTGAAGATATGGCCACGCTTCTAAAGCGTGGCCATATGAGAGGTATGACCACGCTTCAAAAGCGTGGCGATAGAGAGAGATATGGCCACGCTTTTAAAACGTGGCGATAGCGAGATATGGCCACACTTTTAAAACGTGGCCATAGCCAGAGATATGGCCACGCTTGAAAAGCGTGGCAATAGCCTTATAAAATTTAAAAAAAAAATCTTTTTTCTGATTTTTACCTTCATCGATACAAAATATAAAATTTTCAGTTCTTTTTTGATACCAAACTATAAATATAGTATGCAATTTTTATTACAAGACAAATCAAATACAAAATAAATCTCGAGTTTGCATAGGAAAGTGATTGTCCTGTTTACAATTTGAAAGAATTAGCAAACTTCTCTCACAACTGGTTGAAGAATTTAAGTTCCTATGGCGATGCCTTGTACAACAATCTATCTTAGCAATAAAATGAATCTGTTCCTAACAAGTATCTCAAAACTGTAAAACTGCGGAGAGCACACTACTAATATGTTCTGCTTGGTTTAGTTCATGAAGCTGCCACAAGCTTTGGTCTGAATCATAGTTTGTAGCCTTTGAAACTAAACTAAACAAAACATGATATAATATGGTTCAAAAATCTCAACAGTAGTTTCTGTAGCCTGGGCTGTACATGCAACTTTCTGCATATTTAACAAGATCCTTAGGTCGAGGTAGATGAGAAGTAAGACCTGTTTTACCAAACACAGCACAAAAGATATAAGTATTGAAAAGAAAATAGAGCAAAGTTGTCTGAAACTCAAAACATTTCATGAAACTAACCAAGTTCATATGCCTTGCTACCACGTTAGCAGCAATATGTGCTGATATCTTTCTGATATTTGAGAATGGAGGGTAAATCAGTCATTTATCATAGTTCTCCTGTGACACTTGTGCAGCCAAAGCATTCAGATTGAGATGTTGGATTGGAGAGAGCAAGAATGAGCGGTTTCTACAAAAATCATACACTATCAGAGATATAATCATGTACATATCAGGAAGAATAACTAAGGAATTCTCGCAACTAAAAGTGAACATATACAAAATTTAGCAGATTTTCAGTTATTCCTTTGCCTCCACAAGCAAATACCAGGTCACTTAATATCACTTATATCCAAGGAAACGAAAAAGAAAAATTAAGAAAATAAGCCAATTTATGTAATTAAAGTAAGCTAGATACATAAACTTGATTACCTTGACTAATAAGGAAAAAAACAACAGTGCACAGGAACTGAACTGAAATGTGAACCAAAACAAGAGAAGAGAGAAATCAACAATTGAGATTAAAGTGAACAACATACAATTACAATTCTTATCATAAAAAATAAATAGCCAAAGAAAATTGTAAATTTCAGTGTAGGGAAGTTGTTTCTTGTCATAATCTTTGCATCATGCGCATAACTCTGCATGTAAAAGTAAACTCTTAAAGCTTGTCATTATATTCAGCACAGAATACAATGATAGATAAATAAAAGATCTTACAGATCTAATGCTCATATAATAATTACTTCAATCTAATGACTGTTGTATTTCTTTTTTTTTTTTATTTCCCTTTCTATCTAACATCAAAATTAAAAAAATATATATTGCAAATAAAGTGATTTTGAACCTAGTAGTTGATAAAGTCAAGAACTTGCATACATAAGTAAAAGTGTAAAACACATAATTGAATTACATGCATCAAAATTAAATCCGAAAACCAACAATTTCAAACAATAAACTAAAAATCCACGAAGCAAACAAGCAAATACCTCCAAAGATACTTCTAGAACCCCATCGCCAACTGTTAATCTCCTTTAATCTCTTTCAACCAGTACCATCAAAATCAAAAGCAGTCATCAACACACACATAGAGTATCATGGAAATCTACTTGGATGAACTCAGGTCAGTCATACCATAGTGTATTATTGATTATTCCACTGAGATATGAAATGAAATTACCTCTGAACAAATTCTGCCAAAAGTGGAAATAGTCTCAATAGGGTACAACCCAAGCAAGGTCTCAGCACCTAGAAGTATTGCATCACTGCCTGTATGTTTGTTTAAAAATTCAACAAACATGAACCCAATAAGTAGTTATAATTGAAGATAGAAACCAAAAATCATTCAGAAGAATACAGTTACAGCTTCAAGCGCACGAAAAATGGGATCAGTAAATTAAAAAAAAAGAATGGCTTAATCATTACATGTGGCATCATACAGCTGGTAACTTACCATCCAAAACAGCATTGGCAACATCAGTGGCTTCAGCACGAGTGGGTCTTAAGTTGTCAGTCATACTATCCACAACACGTGTAAGTACAGCAGGTTTTCCAGCCATATTACACTTGTATAGGGTAGATTTTCGAAATAAGAACACCTACAAAAGCAAATCAAAATTAATTAATATTGACTTTCCATTCACAAAGTAAATATAATTATACATTTACAATAAGAAGCATGGTAGAGGCAACAATCATAAATGTGGTTCAGTTCAAAGAAAATTTGTAACATTAGATGCACTATTTTAAACCTTTTTTAAACATATGGAAGCATCCATTTGTTTTAATTTATTCAAATATCAAATGCATTATCCACATGACCACAAACATAGCTATTTACACCCATAACATGAGTCATTCAAACAACAAAATGAATTTCAAAGGCAAAACTAACCTTCTCTGGTGGAAGATCAATGCCCAAATTACCATGAGATTGGATAATACCATCAGCTTGTCGTAGAATCTCATCAAAATGGGTCAGGCCCTAATTTCAACACAGACATAAGATTGAATCAGCATAGTCAATAAGAGTATATCTTAAAAGAGAAAAGTTAACACTATGAAGACATCAAAATCACCTCAGCATTTCAATCTTAGCAAAAATTTGGGTCTGGCTGAGATCACCCCATTTGGAAAGGAATTCACGGGCCTGAATTACAACATAAAAAAGTATGTTATAAGAAAAAGCACAACAAAGGATGCTATAAGTGAAAACGTTCTTCGGCTGGATTTTTTCTCAAAGACCTGAAAGAAGGTACAACATAATTAAAAGAGTGGGGAAAAAAAAGTAGAGAAGAAAACAAATACAAAGAAAAATCAGAACCAGATGAAAACTCTACTGCAAAAGCCATATGGTTTTACAATTCCACAATCCACATACCATTTTGAATTTGTCCATAGTTCCTGAAAGAACTCCTCTTGAAGAATCCATGTCATTCCCCTAAACAAATACCAATATTTTATCAAAGAATAACAAAAAAGTAGCAGTGCAAATGGTAAATATTTTTTATAGTTATATGCAAATCATGCGGTCCAGCATCCGGTTATGACTATCCACCTCCTCGTGTATATCACTTGAGATCTGTTACAATCACATCAACAACACGTTAACACATCAAAATAATGAGAAGGTTACCAACAGCTGAAAAGAAATAAATGAGGAAATGATCATAATTCACAGCGTTCTTCAAGTATAATATACAGGAAGAACAAACTTAGGTCTAGATTATTTTACAAGAAAAATTAAACTTACTCTTTTCAACAAACTGACTCTATCTTGCAATCCACCCATTGCTCGCTCGTTATCTTGTTCATCAATTTCATTATAGGAGGAGTAAAGTGATGATGCCCGGATGCCTCCCTCTTCAATGCCGTCAAACAGAGCAACTCTGCTGTTCCGGGCGTCTCTGAAACAGGGAAAAGGTTTATAACAAAATAGTAAGAGGCAAAAGTTAGATAATAAACAAAAGCAAGGTGATTTCCTTTGCATAAACCATACATTGAAACAGTTTTACAGTCTTTCCATCAGACATCTCCATGATTTCATAAAATGTTCAAGATAAGCAAATTATCTATGAGGAACAAAAAATTTGTTTCAGTATTTCTACCGTTACCTGTGAATGCTTGCGTATTTCAAAATAACAAACTTGTAAGTTAAAATAACCCTTCACAAGTTATCAAATTCCCAAAAGAACTAATCAAAGGGGGGAAAACGAAATACTAGTCCAGCATAACCCAATCCACCAGAAAAGTTACCCTTCAATTTCTTTTGTATCTGCCATTTTAGAAGTTCTTTTTCATGTTTAAAATTACCTGTCACATTTAAATATCAAGAAAATATTAATTATTTTTGACCAATTATATCTTTAAACTAATTATGCTGAACAATAGAGTGGAAAACATAAATAAGTGGTAATTCAGTATAACTAAATAAGGATAGTTTCATAAAATTAGCTTACTAGATACTAGTATCAAGATTATTCATAAAACCAACCCAAAATATGGTTAAAGCATTTCATCAAACATGTTGAGTGCGGTAAACCTGAAACGAAATAAGAGAATTCAAAGCTTAGTATCAATGTGATAGAGAAGAGAACATAATATTGTATACTTTAATTCAGTCTATGAAAAAGATCCAAACCACTGCCAAATCAAATAGTTACTTATTGTAATAGAAATAAGAAGTTGCAGAGTTTCAAGCAGAGTATTGGTGTTGTGTGAGTGTATTGTCTGGTGGTGGGTTTAGAGAACTCACGGCGGCAACAAAAGAGAGCAGTTCGACAGCTAGGTGGAGCGCACGGGTTGGTCGCAGAGTTTGAAGCAGGGCAACGTGGCTTCCAGACGAACGCGAACGCGAACGATGAATGGCGAGTGAACGCGAACGGTGAACGCCGAGTAAACTTGAACGGCGAAGAACGCGAACGAAGACGACGGCTGAACGAAGACGCGAACGTTAACGGCAACCAATGGCGGCGGAAGCGCGGCTGAGCAGACAAAGACGACGGACGCCGAGCTCGAGGAAGCAGCTGCGATCGATGACAGCGAACGGGGGTTGAAGACTTGGAGCACGAGGGAAGCTAGATAGACGGACGGACGGCAGCAGTATGCCACTCCTTGCGGCGGCGATGATGTAGGCTTACAGTGCTAGGGTTTTTTGGCTGAGTTTCTGTGAATGAAAGAAACGGAGGGAGAAAGGGAGAAAGAAACGAAGGAGCTTCAGAACCAAGAGTGAAGGGTTTCGAGTGACGAAGGCTAAGGGCGAAGGGTGAAGGGCGAAGGGTGAAGGGTTCACGGCGAAGTGCGAAGGGTGAAGGGTGAAGGGCTAAGGCTAATGGGAGGCGCTCTTCAGGCTTAGGGTTTCGAGTGATTAGGGTTAGTGTCTTTGGGTTGGGAACCGGGTTGGTGCCAGGTTGGGAGCCGGGTCAGGGGCCGGGATAGGGTGAATGGGTTGGAGCCCCTCTCGCCACGCTTTTAAAACGTCACTGTTTTGCTCTACGGCCACGCTTTTGAAGCGTTGCAGAAAAGAACCTTTTGGCCACGCTTTTAAAGCGTGCCAAAAGCGTATTAGGATATGGACACGCTTTGTAAGCGTGGCCGTAATGAAACCCTGTTGTCACGCTTTCAAAACGTCCTTGTTTCTCTCTATGGCCACGCTTTTGAAGCATGGCAAAAAAAAGCGTGGCCGTTTCTCTAACCAATCGCCACCCGTACAAAAGCGTGGCCGTTGATACTTTTCGCCACGCTTTTGAAGCGTGGCAATAAAAAAAGTGGCCAAATCTCTAATCTATTGCCACCCTCATAAAAGCGTGGCCATTGACCACTTTTGGCCACGCTTTTGAAGCGTGGCAAGAAAAAAGCGTGGCCATAGGCCTTTTTCTTGTAGTGCCAATTTCACGATTGCTTGATTTTTGCTTGAATGCTTTTATACTTCTTCACTACTTGTTTGTATCTTAACCTACAAGTCTTTCAAAAGTATTTCAAGCACACTAGAATGAGTGAAGTGTATGCTTTCTTTTGTGTAATTGTAACATAGCTTTTTATGCTAGTGTGTATGGGTTCTAAACCGCATACAACTTAGAACCTACACACTATTCTCTAATGTCACATTAATTCACTCACTCCATTCTAGTGATTTACCCCATTCCAACAATTTACGCTTCCTTGCTTTTGTATTTTCTCTTCTTACGGTGTTATTTTCTATTTTTCATGACAGATGCACCGTAAGCAAAAATGGAAGCGGGAGGAAGAACACGCAGCACCGGTTGATCCGCCAGCAGAGGGTGAGATAAGCGGATAATTTATATGCTTTTTGGCATTATTTTTAGTATATTTTAGTTAGTTTTTATTATGTTTTTATTAGTTTTTAAATAAAAATCATATTTCTGGACTTTACTATGAGTTTGTGTGTTTTTCTGTGATTTCAGGTATTTTCTGGCTGAAATTGAGGGACCTGAGCAAAAATCTGATTCAGAGGCTGAAAAAGGACTGCAGATGCTGTTGGATTCTGACCTCCCTACACTCGAAGTGGATTTTCTGGAGCTACAGATACCCAACTGGCGCGCTCTTACTTGCGTTGGAAAGTAGACATCCTGGGCTTTCCAGAAATATATAATAGTCCATACTTTTCCCAAGATTTGTTGGCTCAAACCTGCATTCCAAGTCAGCATAGAAATTCTGGCGTCAAAACGCCAGAACTGGCATAAAAGCTGGAGTTAAACGCCCAAACTGGCACAAAAGCTGGCGTTTAACTCCAAGAAAAGCCTCTACATGTGAAAGCTTCAATACTCAGCCCAAGCACACACCAAGTGGGCCCGGAAGTAGATTCTGCATCATTTACTCATTTCTGTAAATCCTAGGTTACTAGTTTTCTACAAATAGGACCTTTTACTATTGTATTTTGAGAGAATCTGGGGATGTTTAGTCCTTAGACCTTTGAGGGAATACTTTCATAGACCTTTTCATCTTTGGGAAGCTGGCCATTCGGCCATGCCTAGACCCTTTTGTTCTTATGTATTTTCAACGGTGGAGTTTCTACACACCATAGATTAAGGTATGGAACTCTGCTGTTCTTCATGAATTAATGCAAAGTACTATAGTTTTCTATTCAATTCACGCCTACTTCTTCTCTAAGATATACACTCGTTCTTCAACTTGATGAATATGATGATCCGTGACACTCATCATCATTCTCACCTATGAAAGCGTGCCTGACAACCACTTCCGTTCTACATGCAAACAAGCTTGAATGTGTATCTCTTGGGTTTCTAATCTAAGATTAGAACCTTCGTGGTATAGGCTAGAATTATTGGCGGCCATTCCTGAGATCCGGAAAGTCTAAACCTTGTCTGTGGTATTCCAAGTAGGATCTGGGAAGGGATGACCGTGACGAGCTTCAAACTCGCGAGTGTTGGGTGTAGTGACAGACACAAAAGGATCAATGGATCATATTCCAACATGAGAACCAACAGCTGATTAGCCGTGCGGTGACAGCGCATTTGGAATATTTTCACTGAGAGGACGGGAGGTAGCCATTGACAACGGTGAAACCCAACATACAGCTTACCATGGAAGGGAGTATGAATGAGTGGAAGAAGGCAATAGGAAAGCAGAGGTTCAGAAGGAACAAAGCATCTTCATACGCCTATCTGAAATTCCTACCAATGAATTACATAAGTATCTCTATCTTTATTTTATGTTTTATTCATCTTTTAATTACCAATTCTCCATAACCATTTGAATCCGCCTGACTGAGATTTATAGGATGATCATAGCTTGCTTCAAGCTGACAATCTCCGTGGGATCGACCCTTACTCACGTAAGGTTTATTACTTGGACGACCCAGTGCACTTGTTGGTTAGTTGTGCGGAGTTGTGATAAAAAGTTGAGATTACAATTGTGCGTACCAAATTGTTGGCGCCATTGATGATCACAATTTCGTGCACCAAGTTTTTGGCGCCGTTGCCCGCGCAACCAAGTTTTTAGCACCGTTGCCGGGGATTGTTCGAGTTTGGACAACTGACGGTTCATCTTGTTGCTCAGATTAGGTAATTTTATTTTATGTTTAAGCTTTTTACTTTTTATTTTCATAAAATTTCAAAAAGAAATGTAATTCTATTCTGTTCTTCAGAGTTTTTAAGAATGAATTCTAGAGTTTCATGATGATTATTGAAGTCTAGCTGGCTGTGAAGCCATGTCTAATCTTTTGGACCGAGGTTTCAACTTATCATCACAAGAGCTTGTTGATTTCTATCAATTTGCTGTTGAAAGTAATGATCTGCTAAAGCTTGGCTGGCCATTGGCCATGTCTAGTGTTTTGGACCGAAGCTTTCATTGAAGGCTTGGCTGGCTAGTAAGCCATGTCTAATTCCTGGACCGGAGTTTTAGAGCAACATTGCATGATTCCTGAAATTCTTATTAAAACTTTTGAATCTCTTTATTTTCTCTTCCAAATAATTTTTGAAAAATCACAAAAAAATTTATAAAATCTTAAAATAAAAAATTTTTTATGTTTCTTATTTGAGTCTAGTGTCTAATCTTAATTTTGGTGTCAATTGCATTCTTCTAATTTTTGAAAATTACATGCATTATGTTCTTCATTGATCTTCAAGTTGTTCTTTATGATTTCCTTGCTCTGATCTTTAAATTCTCTTATTTGGTGTCTTTAGTTGTTTCTTACATGCATTTTTAAATTGTTATAGTCCTTAGTATACAAACTTCTGAGTTTGGTGTCTTGCATGCATTGTTTATTTGATCTTAGTTGCATTTTTGTTTCTTATCATTAAAAATTCAAAAAAAATTTTAAATTGTGTCTTTTCAAGTCAATAACACAGAGAATTGAAGATTCAGAACATTTAGCAGAGGAATTACACAGAAAAAGCTGGGCGTTCAAAACGCCCAGTGAAGAAGGAAAAACTAGCGTTTAAACGCCAGCCAGGGTGCCTGGCTGGGCGTTAAATGCCCAAAAAGGTAGCATTTTGGGCGTTAAACACCAGAATGGATGCCATTCTGGGTGTTTAACGCCAGGAGGACACTAGAGGAAAGATTTTGTTTTTAATTCAAATATTTTTCAAATTTTCATACTTTTTCAAAATCAAATCCTTTCCATTTTTTTTACTATTTTCGAAAATCCTTGCTACAATTAGTGATTTAATTCAAAATTTTCAAGTTATTACTTGCCTATTAAGAAAGGATCAAAAGTTTTAATTCTAGAATCATATCTTTTAATTTCTTGTTGGTCAAGTAATCAACTTTAATTTTAAAAACTTTCTTCTTTTAAATCTGATTCTCAATCATATCTTCTCAATCATGTCTTTTCAATCACATCTTATTAATTAATTCTCACCAGTGATTTACATAAGTATTTCTATCCCTATTTTATTAATTAATTTCGAAAACCTCATTACTATTTTATATCTGCCTGAATGAGATTTACAAGGTGACCATAGCTTGCTTCATACCAACAATCTCCGTGGGATTCGACCCTTACTCACGTAAGGTATTACTTGGACGACCCAGTGCACTTGCTGGTTAGTTGTGTGAAGTTGTGAACCATGGTATTGGCATCATGTTTTTGGCGCCATTACCAGGGAAAGAAAGAGCGATGAATTTTACATAATCAAAGTGTAATCACAATTTCTGCGCACCATTTAGTCCTTAGACCTTTGAGGCTGGCCATTCGACCATGCTTAGACTATTTTCACTTATGTATTTTCAACGGTGGAGTTTCTACACACCATAGATTAAGGTGTGGAGCTCTGCTATTCTTCATGAATTAATGCAAAGTACTAGTATTTTTCTATTCAATTTACGCCTACTTCTTCTCTAAGATATACATTCGTTCTTCTACATGATGAATGTAATAATCCATGACACTCATCATCATTCTCACCTATGAACGCGTGCCTGACAACCACTTTCGTTCTACATGCAATCAAGCTTGAATGTGTATCGCTTGGGTTTCTAATCTAAGATTAGAACCTTCATGGTATAGGCTAGAATCATTGGCAGTCATTCCTGAGATCCGAAAAGTCTAAACCTTGTCTGTGGTATTCCGGGTAGGATCTGGGAAGGGATGACTGTGACGAGCTTCAAACTCGCGAGTGTTGGGCGTAGTGACAGACGCAAAAGGATCAATGGATCCTATTCCAACATGATCGAGAACCGACAGATGATTAGCCGTGCGGTGACAGCGTATTTGGAACATTTTCACTGAGAGGATGGGAAGTAGCCAGTGACAATAGTGATGCCCAACATAAAGCTTTCCATGCAAAGGAGTATGAATGATTGGAAGAAGGCAATAGGAAAGCAAAGGTTCAGAAGGAACAAAGCATCTTCATACGCTTATCTGAAATTCCTACCAATGAATTACATAAGTATCTCTATCTTTATTTTATGTTTTATTCCTCTTTTAATTATCAATTCTCCATAACTATTTGAATCCGCCTGACTGAGATTTACAGGATGACCATAGCCTTCTTCAAGCCAACAATCTCCGTGGGATCGACCCTTACTCACGTAAGGTTTATTACTTGGACGACCCAGTGCACTTGCTGGTTAGTTGTGCGGAGTTGTGATAAAGAATTGAGATTACAATTATGCGTACCAAGTTGTTGGCACCATTGATGATCACAATTTCGTGCACCAAGTTTTTGGCACCGTTGCCGGGGAATCCCCGCGCAACAAAGTTTTTAGCGCCGTTGCCGGGGATTGTTCGATTTTTGACAACTGACGGTTCATCTTGTTGCTCAGATTAGGTAATTTTATTTTATGTTTAAGCTTTTTACTTTTTATTTTCGTAAAATTTCAAAAAAAAATGTAATTCTATTCTGTTCTTCAGAGTTTTTAAGAATGAATTCTAGAGTTTCATGATGATTATTGAAGTCTGGCTGGCTGTGAAGCCATGTCTAATCTTTTGGACCGAGGTTTCAACTTATCATCACAAGAGCTTGTTGATTTCTATCAATTTGATGTTGAAAGTAATGATCTGCTAAAGCTTGGCTGGCCATTGGCCATGTCTAGTGTTTTGGACCGAAGCTTTTATTGAAGGCTTGGATGGCTAGTAAGCCATGTCTAATTCCTGGACCGGAGTTTTAGACTAACATTGCTTGATTCCTATAATTCTTATTAAAACTTTTGAATCTCTTTATTTTCTCATCCAAATAATTTTCTAAAAATCACAAAAAAATTTATAAAATCTTAAAATCAAAAATATTTTATGTTTCTTGTTTGAGTCTAGTGTCTAATTTTAAGTTTGGTGTCAATTGCAGGTCTTTATTCTTCTTTCATTTTTTGAATATATGCATTATATTCTTCATTAATCTTCAAGTTATTCTTGATGATTTTCTTGCTCTGATCTTTAAATTCTCTTGTTTGTGTGTTTAGTTGTTTCTCATATGCATTCTCAATCTGTTAGTGTTTCTAATATGAAAATTTCTAAGTTTGGTGTCTCGCATGCATTGATTATTTGATCTTAGTTGCATTTTTTATTGTTTCTCATCATTAAAAATTCAAAAAATTCTTACAATTGTGTCTTTTCAAGTCAATAACACAGAGAAT